>NC_143197.1:33370000-33670000 GCF_051530095.1 Phoenix dactylifera
ATAAAGTCTAGGAAGGCCTATTGACACGAGTCCTCTCTGATTGGTTATGCAATTTAGAATGATGTGCCACTGAAGCAAATCCTTTGTTCCATCCAACTGTAGGTTTTCCAGCTAGTGAAAAAAAAAATGACATATCATCCCTCAACATAACACCATTTAGTTAGAAACGGCAAAATTATGTATGACATAAAGAAGAAAAGGCAGTATTCAAGAGTTAACTAAATAGAAGCCATACATCCAACTCGTTCCGCTTCGATCATCTGCAGATCCAGAGGAATTTCTTGAAATTGCGCCGCAAGTTGCCTATCTCCAAGAGACAAATTGACAGACACATAAGCTTTGATGGAAGCCTCACCATTTTGGAATCCAGTATCAACAGTAAGATGAACAGGATTTGATACTTCTCTTGAATAAAAGTCATGTATCAATGTACTCCCACCTGAAACACCAAAGCCAGTCGAATACCTGCACAAGGTACAGTAGCAGTGGAGCATAATGCCCTAATGTTAGTAAAATAGAGATCCAGAAATGAATTCACCATAATACCATGAAAACCATATTCCAAAAATGAAGATGTAACAACCACTAAGAAAAAGGAAAGATAGCCATAGTAACAAATACAAACAACACCATTATTTTGTAAATGGCCTCGTAAAAGTTATTATCATTTGACAACTTGAACATTTCTTTAGAGCAATATAATCTAATGTGCCACCACCAGAGCGTGAACCCTGGACCTCTCCCAAAGGCTAGCCTTTAGGAGAGGGGGCGCCAACCAGCTGGGCAAACAAATGTCAGCCATAACTTGAACATTTTTCAAACTTTTGTAGAAACAAATCTCAAAATTGTTGTATTTCCACTAATGTCTGTCACTATATCCATAAATATCATTAAGGCTTAACCCAGCCAACTGACCAGCTAAACAAAATAGCAAACTAAGAATAAGACAAGCAGATATAAAAGTTTTACAAGCTTTTGATGTTTCAAAACAGCCAAAACCGCTATCTATGAAAACAGACTCCATAAATGGCTAGAAATAGTCTTGCTACTAGAAAAATATTGACAGTCAATAGAATCAACCCTTAAAATTGATACATCTCCAACAAAATCGGCAACAAAATAGCTATAGTTGTTGACCAACAAGCCTGCCCCCAAGTGGATGACTAAACAGAAGTAAACCATTAACTAATGCTGCAACAAGTGAATATAGTGAATTTTACCAGCCAAAAGGAAACACTCTATTTTTAATCAAACAATATATTCTTTATCAACAAATGCTTGCTTGAATATATTTCACAACTTGCAAATCCTCTATTCTTTGACCTATCACCACAAGTTTGAACTCCTCTTCTTCTACAGTTTCAGCTAGTATTCAATGAAAGAGAATGGTCCCAATAAACTTTTCACATCCTTTTTTTATTGGTGTAGCATCACGGTTCTTAAAAGGCTAATCTCACAGCATCCTCCTAACTTTACCACACATCAACCAAAAACATTTCGATGTATGTAACTCTCCACTCATATGCCCAAACCCTTTTTACCATACATATTTTCCAACAATACTGTTGCCATATAATTCTTCTTCAAATTCTTCAATGAACCATTCCATCATGACCCTTGAATACCCTTAATGACTTTCCAATGATACATTGCTTGATGATTGTTAATATATTCTTGTCCATTCTTTAACAATGCATTATGTCATGACTCCAAGAGACTAGTATTACCCAAATCATTAATGGCTGGATTCATTTACAAGGGTGACTCATTATGTATAATGCATATTATTACTCCCAATGCAGCATGGTCATCACTCATCACATAAGCACACTCTCACCATTATATATAAGCATAGATCATATAGTGTTTTATTAACATATACTTTTGAAAAATGCCTTTCTGCTCATATATCATTGCAAACTTACACATTGAATTTTGACCCTAGTAAAAAATCTTTTATGTGCAGCTATACCACCTACCATCAACATGCACCCAGAGATGTTGGATTACCTATAGTTAAGCTGAGTTAAAACATAAACCGGCCTGTAAAATTACCACTCGTACATCTTGAAGTCAGTAATTCTGAAATTTGGAAGACAATTTATGCAAATTGAGAAGGATATTTTAGACATTTTGCACCTAAACAATCACTCTCCAACCATGTATGGATGACAAGTCAAAGGCGCAAAACTATAGAACAAATCAATTTACAGTGGCATAAGCGTAATTGTAATGTTATGAGTATAGATGCAATTTTAGAAGGTACATATGATTAGAGTTATGAGTATACATGCAATTTTAGAAGGTACATATGATTAAAGTTAGTGACTTGACCAATAATATGGCACACTGAGCAAAAGAACTTAAGGGCAATGACTCAAAGACAGTTTCATAGCAGACCACTCATACTCACTCATCATAAGATTTAGGGTCCCGACATGCATTAGGATATACATGCAAGAAACATCATGAGTAGCACATATTTGAGGTAGTGGGCCATTTTCAAATTACTTGAGTTGATGAATATTAGAAAAGTTTAGTTTGGAGATAAGGAGATATAAAATTTCCAATACCGGGCTATAGTAGCTGAGCAAATTTTAATTACTAAAGATTAGATTTCAAATGTTTCAGGACATCTTTACACAATACCAAATATAGAATGACGGCAATTCTAACTAAATTTATGTACCATTTGGTTTAGTTAGCTATCATGTCAGGGTATCCACAAACAACCTTCATTGTTATTGAGTTCTCGTCATCTTCTTTTAATAATAATCACATCAAAAGTGATGCAATATCTGGACATGCACCAACACTTGCTGGTTGCGTAGCAGTCTTTTAGGAGAGTATAAAAAATGAGTAAATCCTCACCACAACTCAAGCCTATAACAACTTTATTTCATCTATATTTTCAGATGTTGAACATCTTCATATGATGTAGTCTTGATTTTCTTCATTAGTTTAGTCTTACACCAAAGGCGATCGTCAAGCAGATGGAAAAATCTTACAACTTAATTGCTATAAATCTTCTAAAATTGTATATAATACTAGACTGGATAAGGTTGACAGTATATTAAGATCGTTCAGCATTTATTTGCTGCCACTTTCAATGCTATTAAATATGTTGAGAATATCCATATCTAACACCAAATAACAGGGCATAAAATTTTCAGAAGATCAAGACATAAAGGCATCTAAACTGCAGCTAAGGAAAATAAAATGACATTGTTTATCATAACTCATAAAAAACAGAATTCCATGAGATGCAGAAACTAACTAATTTTAAAGTTCCTTACCATCCAACTATCACTTCCTTTGGGTTGACTTTCTGGTGGGACATAAACATGTTATGATGGTAATCAATATCCAAAGCAACCTGCAGTCGAGCACAAAATAAAAGAAAAATAAGCAAAAGAAATAATGCACAAGCAAAACATGTATGCAGCAAAAACTTAAGAAAGTTCTCATTTTGTAGATCTTATCAAGACTGACACACTGGATAAAGAGAGATCTCCTAGCATTGTAGCTGCTAAAAGTAATAAAAAAACTGTTTTTAGTTCAAAAGTTTAAATGCCAGAAAATAAAGTAGCTACACTGAATAGATAATATATGAGCCATCATTGATCAGTAATTTTAGAAGTCAGATCATAATAAAGCGAACATGCAATAGTTCTGTGTTTGTTAACTCCAATACTGGAACTAGCACTTTTGCCGGGAATCCCATCCAATTAAATGATTTTTTAGTTTTCCAAAACTTGATAGGTAGCTGTGTGGGCGGAAATGTAGAATTGTAGATCTTTTTGATGAGGGAAATTACTAAATGGTTTCCTACAACTAATTAGTTCGTGCCAAGTCAATTCTATAGAATAGAACTTTTTCATGTGGGGTGGAAGGAGGTTATGGCATAGCTCCACTTCTTGTCAGATTGTGACAATTTAATAGCTCCATGAATCAAACGGTGGATCTTATGTTTGTTTCTTTACCACATCCATGCCATGACAACCAACCACCAATCATCTTACAATCCTCTTACATAAGCTTCGCCTACTCACTTGATGACACTCCCTCCTTAGCAGCCCATTCTTTAACCCCTTTTAGTGATTCCATATTAAGCAATTGATCTTACCTATAAGCTTGAAAGTGCTGACGATATGTAAATCATATAGGTAAGATTTTGTATTGCATCTAGGCAAAACGAAAAGCTTACTTCTCCAAAACATTTAAGATAAAGGTGGCATTTGGTAACCCAAATGGGATCACTACGATAATCTTAGTTCACAGGTGATCCCCATCCCAGAGTATGCTGATCCTCAATGATCTAAGATCACCATGTTTGGGATGATATCTTCCAATGATTAAAGATCTTCAGGTATCCTGATTAACATGTTTAGTATGGCATTAGAATCCAAGATTAGCTGCCATATAACACCAAAACTAGCCCTGATATATTCCATATATCTTGCAACTGTTAAATATAATTCTCAACTAAATCATAAAAAAATATACACAAACATAAATCAAATTATCAAAACTTGTCATCCAAACTAATTTAACAGAAACAAAAATTATTCAAACCTGTCAAAGTAACTCCCGGAGATTATCAAACCTTCCTAACAAGAAGTAATTTTTTTGGGATTATCAAACCCTTCCTAGCTAGAAAAACTTTTTCCAGAGATCGGCATTCTTTGAAATATTTTTTTATGCCAAACAGAGAGGCATATTTGTCTCCAAATTTCAGCCCAACATCACTAACCTAGGGTGATCTTGAAAACTTGTCCTCAAGGATGGGTTTAACATCAATAAATTGAGTGGTGATTTTAGGAGTGAAAGCAACATGGGATCACTGCCACATAGAATTACCAGAGTGTAACCAAATGCGGTGATTCCATCATCTCCACCCACATCACTGTTGATCTGTGGGTCATCCCTAAACCAAACAGCACCAAAATGCCTTCAAGGGAGGCACTTTAAGATTTTGTCATCGAAAAGGAAGGGTTATTGATAGGTGTTAAACCTTGCACAAGAAGACAATGTAGATGCATGGGGCATGGTGTAAATTAATAGTGCTTTCACTACAGTTCCATTCTTCACCTTGACTGTTTAATCAAAAATCCAACAAGATTTCAGTTGAAGATTTCTAAACGAAGAATCACAATAGAAGAAGTAATATTTGGAGAAACTATCCAAACAAACTAACTTAGCATCAAGATAGTTTCGATAATAACATCAGCTGGACAGCATCTATTCGTATTGCATACGATTGATTCAGGTGCCTTGCCTTCATCATAGCAACCTAAAGAGTGTATAGACGGACAGATATTTTATTTTAGAGCATTAATGCTTGCATAGCCAGAAGCCCTAGTTATTTATTTATTTCCCTTAAACTCTATAAAGTGCTTTCTCCTTTTTGTTGCTGCCTTTGATTCGCAAATTCCTATGATTTTGAAACGCAAATAATAAAATAGTCAGAAATCTCCTACTGAACTGCAGATCTTGAAATTTAATCAGATTCTTGAGCAGGAAAAGAACAAGGAGGGGAAAAAAAGGGGGTTCCCCAGATAATCACCGAAACCCTCACCAAACCCCACCCGCGAACAAGGCAATCAGCCATGTTATATAGATCGCCTTTCCTTAAAGAAGAATGTCTACAAAAAAGGTTTGAGAGGAAAAAAAAAATCCAAACTGCAAACGTTGTAGCATCCTATGATCTCGAAACCCTAGAATGAGGAGGAGGAAGAAAGGCAGGTAAAAAGGAAAACGGTTACCTGGTCGGCGGACTCGTTGTGGGGGACGGCGTAGGAGTTCTTGATCTCTACAGTGCCGTCGGGGGAGACGGAGCCGAGGAGGGTGCCGATGACTCGGTCGGCCTGGTCGGGGCGCCGCACGTAGCAGTCGCAGATGTTGAAGAGGACCACAGGGTGGACTCTCGCGCTCAGACTCGTCGTCGACGGGAAGAACTGCAGTACCGTCTGCTTGCCGGCCGCCATCTCGCTCGCCGCTCGCCGCTTGCCTCCCACAGAGAGAGAGAGAGAGAGAGAGAGAGAGAGATGAGGCAAGGGATTAGGGCTTCGCGGGTTGCGGTTTTCTTTTGTTGTGAGGTCCGCCCGGCAGAATAAAAAGTTTCTACCGAATAACGCGTGGAGCTTTAAGAGCTACGCAAATGGGCCGACTGAGAAGGAATTTGGATCCGGGCATATCTTTGGAACAGCCCAGGGTAACAGGCCACCGCCCATGACTGGGCTCTCTCTGTCGACTTCTGAACGTGGCAGGAAATTAAAAAAGGCCCAGCAAGCTGTCTACCTTGTGATCCACATTTAGCACCAAATAATACACTTCTCAACTGCTCGTGTACCACGGTGGTAGTTACACAATGTGATAGACATACCAGCTGGCTGCACCGCAAAGATAACCTTGCCCCTGTGCGCTATGCTTTTTTTTGGCCTGTTGGTGTATTCTAAGAACACCAGAAATGATCCTAAATGGAAATACTTAGTTCATAAAAACTCATAAAATCGTTCTTAAATAATTGAATCTTGTAAGAAGACTAATTAGTTATTGTTATATGGTTATGGTGTGTCCTAAAAGTCCCATGTTCACATATAGTTTTGTTGCTGGAAAATAAACCCGGAGGTAACCGTGAAACAAGGAGGAGGAGTTTTTACTGCTAGCACGGTGGCGGACGGCTGTCTCCGGCGGACCTACAAAAAAGCCTTTGGCCGGGGGTTCCAGCAAAAACCCTCTGATGCTTAAGTCAGAGAGTGCTTTGGAGATAATAGAGATAATGAAGAGGTATTTTCTGGCCCGGAAAGAAGATCATCTCCCTAGAGATTCCTCCCTTTATAGAAGAGAGTGTAGCGGTTACACACAATCGAGCGTGATTGTGCAAATCTTGGTTTAAATGAGTTACGTTAAAGGGCTCGAGATTTCGGGCTAACTTGCGATCGGTTAAGATATTGACAGTCGTTGTGGCAAAGATTGTAAAATTTGATCTCGGATATGGAGGATTTGATGGTTCTTTCCTTAGGCAGACCGGCTTGACTGCTAGTAGAGTCAGGATCGGCTCGAGGTCAATCGAGCTTTGCTCAATCGAGATCATGCGTGCTGAGGTTATACCTGCCGAGGTCGTGCTTGTTGATATCATGTCTGCTAAGGTCATACCTGCCGAGATCATTCTTATCGAGGCCGTGCTTGCCGAGGCCATTCTTCTTGAGATTATGCTTGCTGTCGGATTTAGGTGCTTTAATTGTATTTTGTGGGGTGGTCCACTTTTTCCCCATCAAGTTTAACTACCGTGCATGTGAGAGACGATAGAATGTCCACGTTACAAGTTCAATGGGCATTCCATGTTGATGTTTTCATTACATAAAAATATGAATTTGGTAGTAACTAGACTTTTTCATCTTTGTTTTTTTTAAATCCCTATCAAATAGTGAGCGATGTAGCTCACTTCCATCTTATAAATATCTAGGAGTTTAGCTAGCCAGATACACGGTAAATTCTACACGAGAATGTACATGAATTGGAATCTAAATTTGCTTTCGCCAATCTTTGGTACCCAATAAAGCAAAAAGTTTATGTATCAGGTATTGCTCTGGTTGTCACACCGCTTTGTTTAATAAGCAAAGATTTCAGTCCGAGATCTAAATGATAAATTTTGGACTCTATTAATTATAAGAGAGGGTGGTTCTCGTGAAAATAAAGCACGTTCTTAATCTTTTTAAAGACGCAGAGTAAAACTGAACCAAAGCGTTACCTAACTTTGTTCGGATCCACAGCATTCGAAGTTTTACTGCGTGTGAAAAATTTTAAATTCCCGTTGCTGAACCTGTATGTCCGTTAGCTCCGTTCCCACACGTCCAAGTTTCTTGTCCTCGCCATAAACAAAGGAGTGTCGTTTCTGCATTGATTTCTTCCACCGCACTTAAATTTGCTCACCCTGTGGCATGTCCCATAGTTTCTCCTTGCAGTTGAACGGCTTCCAACCAAACCCATAGTTTTCTAGCAGCCTGAAAGGCGCCCATCCTTTCGAGCGCTTTCTTCAATTTACGTCTCCTTGTGCCCCTGCCATAAGCACGCATGGCATGCTCTATTTTCTCATCCAATCCACTTGAGTAGCAAATAGAGCTACTTCGAAGAAGTCGACTATCATTAAAATATATTCCGCCCCCACCCCCAGTCTCTAGACATCGCAGAGCCATAGAATGCTCCAAACCAAAACAAGGGTGCACGCAATCGAGACGGTCTCCCCGTTAACGGATGACCGACTGGGTTCGGGTTGTATCTTTCGCGCCAAAGGATGCATGGTCTTTTTTTTTCTTTCTTTTTTTGTTTCGACGCTGACCGTTGGTTCTCGCCTGCACGGCTCTCAAAGGATCAGAACTCATTCATTCATCCGCCTCCACGGATCTCGAAGCGATAATTGCGTGATCCAAAGGTGGATTCGCGCGAAAGATACAGCCCCGTCCCTGATTGCAATGGAGGTCTATCGTTCGGCTGTAGTGGAAACCAGCACGAGTGAACGGTTTTTTGAGTAAAATAGCGAAGCTCGTTCACAGAGACCGGACGGTTTCTACGTTCGTCGGGGCGAGCCGGACACCGGGCGACCCGCCCCTGTGTTTGTACATTGTTACATGCGTAAACAACGGCGTTCTACCTCCTCGGACCAGCAAGAAAAGCTACCCCCCTATTTCCCACCAACCCCTCCAACGTGACACACGGACGCACTCAACGTACCTCCTCCACATTCTAATCCTCTCTCTCTCTCTCTCTCTCTCTCTCTCTCACACACACACACACACACACACACACACATCCCTGTGAGATCTCAGAGAGTATATATAACACGAGGACCCGGCATATTTCTCGACCCACATTTTTATCAGTTTGTCAATCGTCTCCTTGGCCTATCAGCAACCACAGCTGCAATGGAGACGGTAGAATGCCAAGCAGACCAACAGCAACCAGAAGGCAGCATCCATTTCCTGGTGATGGCCCTTGTAGCGGCGTTGGTATCGGCATATTTGATGTGGTTCTTGGTGCTGACCCGGCGGCTGACGGGGCCAAGGGTGTGGCCCCTCTTCGGCAGCCTCCCGGGCCTCATCTCCAACCGCTCCCGCCTTCACGACTGGATCGCCGGCAACCTCCGCGCGACGGGAGCCGCTGCCACGTACCAGACGTGCGTTCTGCCGCTGCCGGGTGTGGCTCGGCGGCAGGGGCTGGTGACCGTCACGTGCAACCCGAGGAACCTGGAGCACGTGCTGCGCACTCGCTTCGACAACTACCCCAAGGGCCCCATTTGGCAGTCCAACTTCCACGACCTCCTGGGCCGGGGCATCTTCAACTCCGACGGCGATACCTGGCTCCTCCAGCGCAAGACCGCCGCCCTCGAGTTCACCACCCGCACCCTCCGCCAGGCCATGGCCCGCTGGGCCAACCGCGCCATCAAATCCCGCCTCTGGCGCATCCTCGCCGACCACTGCGAAGACGACCACCTCCATCGCCGTCACAGCGTCGACCTCCAAGACCTCCTCCTCCGCCTCACCTTCGACAACATCTGCGGCCTCACCTTCGGCAAGGACCCCGAGACGCTCTCCCCGGACCTTCCAGACAACCCCTTCGCCAAGGCCTTCGACGCCGCCACCGAGGCCACCCTCCAGCGCTTCCTCTACCCCGACTTTCTCTGGCGTCTTAAGAAACTCCTCGACCTCGGGAGCGAGCGTAGCCTCCGGAAGAGCCTCGAGGTGGTAGACCGCTACATGACCGAGGCCATCGCCGCGCGCAAGGAGAGCCCCTCCGACGACCTGCTCTCACGGTTCATGAAGAAGAAGGATGCTAACGGCAACGCCTTCCCCTCCTCCGTCCTCCAGTGGATCGCCCTCAACTTCGTGCTCGCCGGCCGCGACACCTCCTCCGTCGCTCTCAGCTGGTTCTTCTGGACCGTAACCCAGCGGCCCGACGTGGAGAAGAAGGTGGTGGACGAGATTGCGGCGGTGCTGCGCGAGACGCGGGGGCCGGACGTGGCGCGGTGGGTGGAGGAGCCGCTGGCTTTCGATGAGCTGGAGCGCCTCGAATACCTCAAGGCGGCGCTGGCGGAGACGCTGCGACTGTACCCGTCGGTGCCGCAGGATTCCAAGTACGTGGTGGCGGACGACGTGCTGCCGGACGGCACGGTGGTGCCGGCGGGGTCGACGGTCACCTACTCGATCTACTCGGTGGGGAGGATGGAGGAGATATGGGGGAAGGACTGCATGGAGTTCCGGCCGGAGCGGTGGCTGACAGCAGAGGGGGGCCGGTTCGAGCAGGCTAAGGACGCGTACCGGTTCGTGGCGTTCAACGGAGGGCCGAGGACGTGCCTGGGGAAAGACCTGGCCTATCTCCAAATGAGGTCCATAGCGTCAGCGATTCTGCTCCGCCACCGGCTGGAGCTGGTCCCGGGCCACCGGGTGCAGCAGAAGATGTCCCTCACCCTCTTCATGCAGAACGGCCTCCAGGTGTACGTGCGCCAGAGGGAGCTGGACGACGATGTCAACACCGACTCACCTCCGAGTCCTGCCCCTCATGCGTCCACCGCGCCTGCCGCAGCTTAGATTCTGCTGCAGCTGTCTTGTTTGAACATTCTTTACACCAGAATTGTTCCCTTCGCGTATGGTCGAGAGTACCGGTGTTTGCCATTTGTTCGGTTTCTCTTTTTCTTTGTTTTATTTATACTCTGATGCTGCTGGTGGTGTGGTGCATGTACAAGTGCGCTTTGGCTTGTGTCTAGTTCTCAGTTATACAAATGCAACGGAAAATCAAACATCGTGATAACTTGTTGATTACTATGATTATGTTTTCTATGTACTGTAGCGCTTGCGACCAGTGACGAACAAAATTAATTGCTTGGATGTTTAGTACAGGCTTCAATGTGGACCTACCGTACGTTGATAGGTAACCTTGGATGCATGAGGCTCTGCTTGGTGATCATTATCCATCTCCAAACCACGTGGAAAGCACATGGCATGATCTAGTAAGAAAAAATAAGCCCAACAGTATCTTCTTCACGATGACAAGCAATATAGAAGCTCGATCTCTTTGCTTTTGAAGACTTGCCTGAAGAAATTTGCGCCAATCATTTAGAATTTTGGAGGGCACCATATGGCCAGAGGCTCTAAATAGCTGCCATATCATCCGATCATGGAGAGAGATAACCATCAAATATCCAAAAATGAAAAACCTATCTTGTTTGTGAATCATCGGTCTCCATGATCAGATGATGTGATGGCCGTCAAGAGCTGTATATAGCTCTCTATGGTGCAAAACTCAAACCATATTAGATCTAAAACCCACAACCATAAGCCTCAAGCATAAAATTTCTAAAGTTTTAGGTTATCCCAAATATGCAACAATTGTATTGTCCAGACATGAGATGCTGGTTGGTGCTTTGCGGGCTCCTCATGGGCTTCAAGTGCCAGCGGACAACAGTCCAACAGTAGAATCAAATCCAATAAGTTAACATGATTAGGGCAAAAAAAATAGCAATTTATGCATATCTGCGTTTGACATAAATGGTTCTGTTATGGGGAAATTGAGCCGCCATGCCCCACGTGATCGGCACGCGTATCCAGGAAAGCTACAGCTGCCCTATGATCCAGCACTCCGACCCCGAGTCGGACCTCCTCGGCTCCGCAGCCTGACCCCGGGTCGGCTGCCCTATGATCCAGCACTCCGACCCCGAGTCGGACCTCCTCGGCTCCGCAGCCCGACCCCGGGTCGGCTGCCCTATGATCCAGCACTCCGACCCCGAGTCGGACCTCCTCGGCTTCGCAGCCCGACCCCGGGTCGGCTGCCCTATGATCCAGCATTCCGACCCCGAGTCGGAGATCTTTTGATAACGACAGGCTATTCTCCAGAGGCACGCCGCGGCCTCCTGCTCCACTACTCCCTGCAACGGCTGTACCCGATGCTGCCCACGATCTCCTGTATCAACCGTACAAAGCGGAGCTCCACTACGCCCTGCCATGACCGTACCCAGCGCTGCTCCACGACGCCCCGTAACGGCCATGTCGGTGGCCATTCTATCGTGCCCCACGACGACAAACCCCCCTGAGAGACCTCCCAGCCAGGTATATATGCGGCTGGGGGGAGAAGGGGGGGTAAGCAATACCTCCCAGAGCACTCTCTCCCACTTGTGATTATCATCTCTCCTCCTCCAATCTCCTCTGACTTGACCGTCGGAGGGCCATCACCACCCTGGTGGTGGTGCAAGGCTTGTTTGCAGGTTCCTTGGCGGAAGGTGGAGCGCAACCAGCACCAACCAAGACAACTCAGGCGGAACCCCGTTCACACCGTCGTGTCAATCGTTCTCGGTTTGGACCACCAGCAACAGTTGGCGCTAGAGGAAGGGCACGAATCTCAGAACGATCGTAATGGCACGGCGAGGTGGTCGCGGAGCTTCCAATGCTTCCGGTCGCGGAGCCTCTCGCGCCTCTGGCCGGGAGGCTGCTGCGTCCCCAACACACTCTCAGCAGCATTCCACCGCTTCTCCTCCCATTCAGACGGTCGAACCTGCTCAGTTCGACCAGCTAGCCCAGCAGGTTCGCACCCTCGCGGAGGCAGTGCAGAATCTGCAGGGTGTGATCTCTCGGGTGCCGCAGCGGGCTCAGGAGCCGCTGCTCCCCGAGCACTCGCCTCTTCCTCACAACCCGCGCTCCTTCCTCTCCCATGGAGAGGAGCGCCGACGCGGGGAGGATTCTCGAGTGCGGTCCATTCTGCCAGGACCTTCTCATCGGAGCTGCGCGGGGTACGAGAGGCGGACCCGGGCGCGTTCTCAGACACCCCAGTCCTCGAGGGGCCCGCACTCCAGTCGGTCCCCCTCGCGCCGCTCCTTGTCTCCCACCCACCGGTCGCGCTCCCTGGACCGGCGGGTGGACGATCTCCACAGACAGCTCCAGGTCCTGAAGGGCCACTCCAAAGATCCCTTCGCCGACTTGGAAATCTCCTCCCAGCCGGCGCTTGCCTCAAGGATCCTGCGAACCCTAAACCCGCCGGGGTTCAAAATGCCGGCGATCGAACCCTACGACGGGGCGGCGGACCCACGGGACCACGTGGAGAGTTTCAGGACTCTTATGCTCCTCCATGGAGCATCGGATCCTCTCCTCTGCAAAGCCTTCCCGGCGACCCTCCGCGGCCCGGCAAGGGCGTGGTTCGCCGGCCTGGAGGCTAATTCCATCCAGTCCTTCCACCAGTTCACCCGTCTCTTCATCAGCCATTTCGCCGTCAGTAGCCGGCGAAGACTGGTCTCCGACTCCCTCTTCGATGTCCGGCAGAACGAGGGAGAGAGCCTGCGGGATTATCTCACCCGCTTCAACAAGGCAACACTGGAGGTCCGGAATTTGAGCCAGGAGGTGGCTCTCTCAGCCCTGAAGCGAGGCTTCCGGAAGGGCAGACTCACCTTCTCCCTGGACAAACGCCTGCCGCGGAGCTTCCCGGAGCTGTTGTCTCGGGCAAACCAGTATGCAGACGCCGAGGAGGCAGCCTCCCACCGGAACAAGGAGGCCGCCGAGGCCCCTCTAAAGCCCGGGAAGAAAAGGCGAAAAGAGGCACCCCAGAGGAGGAGCCCGACGCCTCAACGCCGGCGCAGAAGCCCGTCACCAGCAAGGAACCACGGCGCCACACGCCCTCGTTCTCCGCACCGACGCTTCAACCGGTACACCCCACTCCTGGCCCCCCGGGCCCAGATCCTCATGGAGGTCAAGGGGCGGGAGGACCTCCCGGTCCCGAGGCAGATGAAGAAGATCCCTGGGAGGAAGCCTTCTCGGGCGTACTGTGAGTACCACCGAGACCACGGCCACGATACCGAAGACTGCTTCCAGCTTTGGGACGAGATCGAGGCTCTCATTCGCCGAGGGCGTCTCGGTCGATATGTAAACGACCGACGTCCCCCCGCAGACCCGCGTCCAGCCGACCCGGCCCCTCAGGAGCCTCGGGAGCAGAATCGACCCGTTGCGGGAGTGATCCACACCATCACTGGGGGCTGCTCTCGGCCCGTGAGGAACGCAGGGGGCTCGGCGGAAGTATCAGGAGTGGCCGTCGCGAAGAGGCAGCGGGTCGGAAATGTAATCACTTTTTGTGATGAAGATGTAAAGGGGGTTCAGACTCCCCACGATGACGCCATGGTGATCTCTCTCACTATGGCGGACTATGATGTAAGGCGTGTTCTTGTGGATAGTGGAAGCTCAGCTGATATTTTGTATTACGAGGCCTTCCAAAAGATGGGCTTTTTCCGACAATTGTTGCACAAAACATCCACCCCCCTCATAGGATTCACTGGAGACGCTATCTCGGCCGAAGGTGTCATCGAGCTGCCTGTGACTGCGGGCATTGCACCCGCAGAAGCCACGGTGCGGCTCGGGTTCTTGGTCGTCCGTGTCCCCTCGGCCTACAACGCTATCCTCGGACGACCCGGACTGAACGCCCTTCGCGCGGTGGTTTCTACCTACCATTTGCTCATGCGGTTCCCCACAGCGGCCGGGATTGGAGAGGTCCGAGGTGACCAGCCGACCGCACGGCAGTGTTTCCTAGCAACTCTCAAAGGGAAGAAGCCCATGGAGGCCCAAAGCGTCGAGTCACTTGACGCCAGAGACGAAGTGGCCTTGCGGCACGGGGAGCCGGCCGAGGGCGTAATCGAAGTTCCCCTCGAAGAAGGCCGCCCGGACCGCACGGTCCGGGTCGGTGCCAACCTCGACTTGGAAGCTCGGCTCCGGTTAGTGGAATTCCTCCGAGCCAATGCAGATGTGTTTGCCTGGTCGGCGGCCGATGTACCTGGGATCGACCCGGAGGTCGTTTCTCACGCCCTCAACGTCGACCCGACCCACCGACCAGTAAAGCAAAAGAAGAGACACTGTGCCCCGGATCGGATCCGGGTGGTCGACCAGGAGGTAGACAAACTCTTGGAGGCAGGTTTCATAAGAGAGGTGAGCTACCCCGAGTGGCTGGCAAACGTCGTACTTGTCCGGAAGGCGAGCGGGAAGTGGAGGATGTGCGTCGACTACACCGACCTGAACAAGGCGTGCCCCAAGGATAGCTTTCCGCTTCCACGGATAGACCAACTGGTCGACGCGACTTCCGGATATCAGCTACTGTCTTTTATGGACGCCTTCTCCGGCTACAACCAAATAATGATGGCTCCACAGGACGAGGAGAAAACTGCCTTCATAACAGACCGGGGGCTGTACTGTTACAAGGTAATGCCCTTCGGTCTGAAGAACGCTGGCGCCACTTACCAGCGCCTCGTCAATAAAATCTTCAAGGAGCAGATCGGCCGGAATATGGAGGTGTACGTGGACGATATGCTGGTAAAAAGCCGCCATGCAGACCAGCACATTGCAGATCTGGAGGAGACTTTCACCACCTTGCGAAAGTTTCGCATGAAGCTAAACCCAGCGAAGTGCGCTTTTGGTGCTTCGGCCGGGAGGTTCCTCGATTTCATTGTCAACCAGCGCGGGATCGAGGCCAACCCGGACAAGATCAAAGCCATCCAAGATATGTCCCCTCCGACCAAAGTGAAGGAGGTTCAGGAGCTCGCTGGAAGGGTCGCCGCGCTCGGACGATTTGTGGCAAAGTCGGCCGAACGCTGCCAACCATTCTTCAAGGTGTTGAAGCGCCCAAAAGACTTCCTCTGGACGGCCGAATGTCATGCGGCGTTCGACCAGCTCAAGGAGTACATGGCGTCTCCTCCCCTGCTGTCCAAGCCGCAAGAGGGGGAGATGCTCTACCTTTACCTGGCGGTCTCCCCAACCGCAGTCAGCGCAGTACTGGTTCGGGAAGAGGCAAGACTTCAGAAGCCTGTATACTACATCAGCCGAGTCCTCCGGGATGCCGAGACGCGGTACACGAAGGCTGAGAAGATCGCCTTCGCGCTGCTGACTGCGACCAGGAGGCTTCGCCCCTATTTCCAGGCTCATTCTGTCACCCTTTTGACCGATCAACCACTGCGGCAGATTCTCAGCAATCCAGAGAATGCGGGACGGCTGGTGAAGTGGGCAGTAGAACTTGGTGAGTTCGACATCCGCTACCAGCCCCGACCAGCCATCAAGGCCCAGGTGCTCGCGGACTTTCTCGCTGAGTGCACTGTGCAGGAGGCGGAACCTAAGCCGCCGGAGACACCCAGCCTCGATCTCCCGATCTGGACGCTCCACATTGACGGGTCGTCGAACCCTGAAGGTGGAGGGGCTGGGCTGGTCCTCACCAATCCCGATGGAGTGATAGCCGAGTATGCCTTGAGGTTCGGATTTCCAGTGACCAACAATGAGGCGGAGTACGAGGCCCTAGTCGCGGGACTCAAACTCGCCAAGGAGCTCGGCATCCGGCGTCTGAAAGTCTTCACCGACTCCCAGCTGGTGGTCGGGCAGGTTCGAGGGGAGTTCGAGGCGCGGAGCCCGACCATGCAGAGCTACGTCCGGAAGGTGCAAACACTCATTCCCGACCTCGGCAGTGTTGACATTCAGCAGGTCCCGAGGAGCGAAAATGCCAGGGCCGACAGGTTGTCCCGCCTAGTGGACGCAGACGCGCACAACTTGTCGAGGGCAATCTACCTGGAGACCCTGGATGCCCCGAGCATTGACGGGGCTGGAGCGGTGATGGCAATTGATCCGGAGCCGTCTTGGATGGACCCGCTCGTCGCCTACCTCGCCGAAGGAATCCTCCCTGAAGACGAAGATCAGGCCCGGCGGCTTGTAAAGAAGTCCGCCCACTACGTACTTTATGAAGGGAGGCTGTATCGGACCTCGTTTACCGCCCCCCTCTTAAGGTGCCTCCGCCCCGCGGAAGCGGCCTACGCCCTCGGCGAAGTCCACGAAGGCATCTGCGGATCGCACTTGGGGGCTAGGTCCTTGGCGCATAAGATCATGAGGCAAGGCTACTATTGGCCGACCTTGTTGGAGGACTCGAAGGACCACGTGCGGAAATGCGACGCCTGCCAGCGCCACGCCAACGTCCAGAGAGTCCCCTCTGTCCCCTTGGCGCCAATCACCGCGCCCTGGCCCTTCGCACAGTGGGGAATGGATATCCTCGGACCATTCCCCGTCGCTTCGGCCCAGCGGAAATTTTTGATTGTCGCCATCGACTACTTCACCAAGTGGGTGGAGGCAGAGCCACTGGCCACCATCACGGAGGCACAAGTCCGGAAGTTCGTGAAGAAGAACATCATTGTCCGATTTGGAGTACCTCGGGTCCTCATCTCGGATAACGGTCGACAGTTTGATAACAAGCACTTCCGGGACTTCTGCGAGGAATTCGGGATCGAGCATCGGTTCACATCCGTGTCGCATCCCCAAACCAACGGCGAGGCCGAGGTCACAAATCGGACAATCCTCCAAGGTATCAAAGCGCGGATCGGCCGGACGGGGCAAGCTTGGGTCGAGGAACTCGAGAATGTCCTTTGGGCGTATCGGACCACACAACGGACTCCTACTGGAGAGACGCCTTTCAGCCTAACCTATGGCACGGAAGCCGTTGCCCCCGTGGAGCTCGGACTCCCCTCGCCTCGGGTGGCCGCGCACCGACCCGAGGCCAATTCAGAGCAACTCCGAGGGAACTTGGATCTCTTGGAAGAGGCAAGGGAAATGGCTCAGGTACGGATGGCAATGTATCAGCAGAGGGTGGCCCGATATTACAACTCCAAAGTCCGACCGAAGCTTTTCAGAATTGGAGATCTGGTGCTGAGGCGAGCTAAGGCATCTCAACCTACGGAAGGTGGGAAGCTAGCGCCAAATTGGGAAGGCCCGTATAAAGTTCGTTGGGTAAACCGACCTGGCTCCTACCAGTTGGAAGCCCTAGATGGCCGAGAAATTCCAAGGGGCTGGAATTCCGCTAACCTGCGGATATATTACCAGTAGAACAACAAGGCCAGAAAGACAATTTAAAAAGGACGATCCGGGTGACGTATACCCCTAGGTCCACGTGTCTCCGCTCGCGCCCAGGCCGCATCCTCCTCGAAGAACCCGCGTATCGCGGCCGCTCAACTAACACTCCTCACCAGCAGCAACTGGCGATCCGATTTCCCAGGTAACGCATTAATTAGCGTTTAATACCCTTCTCGTGTTCCCCCCAGGCAACGCTTGGAGGAGAGGAGAAACACGGTCGCGGCTGGGCACAGAGAAACCCCGATGGGCGGCGAGCGACAAGTGGCCGACCAACGAGTGGAATGTCCCGAGGCTCGGCCCTCGGATGCCTGGCTAACCCGATGATCATCCCGGGAGCAGACTAGCCGGAAGCCCCGACCGGTCGCCTCGGCTTGCGCCAGCCTTGGCCGACCAACGAGCGGAATTTCCCTGAGGCTTGACAACCCTCAGATGCCTGGCTAACCCGATGATCATCCCGGGAGCAGACTAGCCGGAAGCCCCGACCGGTCGCCTCGGCTTGCGCCAGCCTTGGCCGACCAACGAGCGGAATTTTCCTGAGGCTTGACAACCCTCAGATGCCTGGCTAACCCGATGATCATCCCGGGAGCAGACTAGCCGGAAGCCCCGACCGGTCGCCTCGGCTTGCGCCAGCCTAGGCCGACCAACGAGTGGAATCTCCCGAGGCTCGGCCCTCGGATGCCTGGCTAACCCGATGATCATCCCGGGAGCAGACTAGCCGGAAGCCCCGACCGGTCGCCTCGGCTTGCGCCAGCCTTGGCCGACCAACGAGCGGAATTTCCCTGAGGCTTGACAACCCTCAGATGCCTGGCTAACCCGATGATCATCCCGGGAGCAGACTAGCCGGAAGCCCCGACCGGTCGCCTCGGCTTGCGCCAGCCTTGGCCGACCAACGAGCGGAATTTCCCTGAGGCTTGACAACCCTCAGATGCCTGGCTAACCCGATGATCATCCCGGGAGCAGACTAGCCGGAAGCCCCGACCGGTCGCCTCGGCTTGCGCCAGCCTAGGCCGACCAACGAGTGGAATCTCCCGAGGCTCGGCCCTCGGATGCCTGGCTAACCCGATGATCATCCCGGGAGCAGACTAGCCGGAAGCCCCGACCGGTCGCCTCGGCTTGCGCCAGCCTTGGCCGACCAACGAGCGGAATTTCCCTGAGGCTTGACAACCCTCAGATGCCTGGCTAACCCGATGATCATCCCGGGAGCAGACTAGCCGGAAGCCCCGACCGGTCGCCTCGGCTTGCGCCAGCCTTGGCCGACCAACGAGCGGAATTTCCCTGAGGCTTGACAACCCTCAGATGCCTGGCTAACCCGATGATCATCCCGGGAGCAAACTAGCCGGAAGCCCCGACCGGTCGCTTCGGCTTGCGCCAGCCTTGGCCGACCAGCGAGCGGAAGAATTCCCTGAGGCCTAACCCTCGGATGCCTGGCTTAGCGCCGGAAGAATTTCCTGAGGCCTAACCCTCGGATGCCTGGCCTAGCGCCGGAAGAATTTCCTGAGGCCTAACCCTCGGATGCCTGGCTTAGCGCCGGAAGAATTCCCTGAGGCCTAACCCTCGGATGCCTGGCTTAGCGCCGGAAGAATTTCCTGAGGCCTAACCCTCGGATGCCTGGCTTAGCGCCGGAAGAATTTCCTGAGGCCTAACCCTCGGATGCCTGGCCTAGCGCCGGAAGAATTTCCTGAGGCCTAACCCTCGGATGCCTGGCTTAGCGCCGGAAGAATTTCCTGAGGACTAACCCTCGGATGCCTGGCCTAGCGCCGGAAGAGTTTCCTGAGGCCTAACCCTCGGATGCCTGGCTCAGCGCCGGAAGAGTTTCCTGAGGCCTAACCCTCGGATGCCTGGCTTAGCGCCGGAAGAATTTCCTGAGGCCTAACCCTCGGATGCCTGGCTTAGCGCCGGAAGAATTTCCTGAGGACTAACCCTCGGATGCCTGGCCTAGCGCCGGAAGAGTTTCCTGAGGCCTAACCCTCGGATGCCTGGCTCAGCGCCGGAAGAGTTTCCTGAGGCCTAACCCTCGGATGCCTGGCTTAGCGCCGGAAGAATTTCCTGAGGCCTAACCCTCGGATGCCTGGCTTAGCGCCGGAAGAGTTTCCTGAGGCCTAACCCTCGGATGCCTGGCCTAGCGCCGGAAGAGTTTCCTGAGGCCTAACCCTCGGATGCCTGGCTCAGCGCCGGAAGAGTTTCCTGAGGCCTAACCCTCGGATGCCTGGCTTAGCGCCGGAAGAATTTCCTGAGGCCTAACCCTCGGATGCCTGGCTTAGCGCCGGAAGAATTTTCTGAGGCCTAACCCTCGGATGCCTGGCTTAGCGCCGGAAGAGTTTCCTGAGGTTTAACCCTCGGATGCCTGGCCTAGCGCCGGAAGAACTTCGGGAATCAAAAGTCAGCAAGAAGCAACCAAGAGCTAAAAAAAAAAAAAAAAGAGGACGAGGGCGAGATGAAGAAATATTCAACGTGCATTAATTTTCAGGGCCGAGGCCCATACAATTGGGCAAAACGCCGACATACAAAAATAAAAAAGACAATGAAAGGTACAAGAGGTCAGCTTGGAGGAACTCCCGGGTCGGGAACGCCGGGCTCGTCCGCGGGAGGTAGGGAAGCAGCAGGAGAACCAGCAGGCGATGGCGCCGGAGAGGAGTCCAGGAGGGAGATCTCGCTCAGGTCAACTTCGGGATACTTAGCCGACACCCTTGCCAGGCCCTCCTCGAAGCCCAAGGTGAAGGCTTCGGCCCCCGCGTCCGACGCGTCATGGACAAACTCGTCAGACTGGCGATAGGTCCGCACTGCCTCCGACATATCATGGGCGAACTCGGCGGACTGGCGATAAGCCTCTACCGCCTGACGCCCGATTTCCGCCCTCTTCTCGGCCAGCTCCGCCTCAGCTCGCTCCATAATCTGAGCCTTGGCCTCCAAGACCTTCGCCACAATCCGGCCTTCGGCCTCAGAGGAGACCCTCAGCAGATCAGCCTGAGCCTCTTTATGCTTCGCCTCGGTAGCAACCCGAGCGGCCTCGGCTTCCTTCAGGCGCGAACGGAGCTCTTGGACGTCCGTGCATGACTTCTCCAGGGCCGACTCCAGTTCGCCTAGTTTGGCTTCAAAAGAGCGGATTCGGTCGCAGGCGTTGTCGGCAGACCGCTGGGCCTTCTCCCACCGCTCTCGATAGTCCGCGATCTTCCGGGACTGCTTTTCAGCCCGTTCCTCCGCCTTCTTGACCCTGCTTTCGAGGCCCGAGGCGGCTTTGAGTTGCTCCCGAGCCTCTGACAGTTGCTCCTCCAGGGCGGCGAAGCCGAGTGCCCGCTCTTCGGCCTCCCGGAGCCTCGCCTCGAGGTCCCCGGTCGTCCTGCCTGCCGCAGCCCGGCCTCCCTCTTCCATTGCTTTCAGCCGGTCCTCGGCCTTCGCCAAAAGCCCCGCCTGTTCCTTGTAGCACTCCTCCAGACGGATCATGTACTGGGCGAGCTAAGAAATAGGAAAAATAAGGGAGTCAGGCGGAGAACAACAGAGCCAATAAATGGTGAAAGACGGCCAGAAGAACACTCACCGACATGAGACAGACGCAGCTGGCGGCCCCAACGTCAGAGACATCCAACTCCCGGACCCGCCGACGGTCCTTCTCCAGCAACACTGTTTCGATGAGATTTCGGGCGCCATCGGTAGTGAAGGCAGACCCCGATTTCTCCCCGGAGCCGGATGGTGGTTCTGCAGCCTTACCCTTATCCATCGCCTGGGGAAGAGTCCGGCTGATCGCGCTCGGGGCGGGGGTCGCCCCAGGAATTGATAGGGTCCCGCTCGGCCGGGGCCTCGGCGCGTCCCTCCTCGAGTCATCAGGAGCCGACCAAGTCGAAGGCCGGGTCGGGGACCGATCACGTCCGACCCGTCCGTCTTGAGCAGGCTCAGGTGGCACCTCCGGAGTAGCGGCAACCTTACCACCGGAGGGCTGATACAGCGTCAGCTGCCGGTCGGTGCCCACGACATCTCCCTGACCGGTGGGCCCGGACTCGTCGGTCGGCATCGGAGGTATCTCCTTACGGGACTTCTTCGCCGGTGGGGCCCCGCTCGGAAGAGCTCGTTTCCTCCTCCGGACTGCTTCCAGCAGGGACGTCCTACCAACAGCCTTCGACTTCACCGACCGCATGACGTCGTCGACCTCTGCAAGAAGGACGGGATGGTCAGGGACTGAGAAACCGAAAGGAAGAAGGAACGAAAGAGAAGAAAAGAGCTAAAGAAACGATGGCGGACTCACGGTCGGTGGGGACCGAGCTCAAACCGACGTTCACCAAGGTATCCTCAGAAATAAGGCGGCCCACCGGGGGAAGCTGGCCCTCGGCGACCAACCCCTTCAAGGCGGCGACGCCCTCGGATTCCTCCCTCGACAACTTCGACAGGCCAATTGGGGACTTCACCGGCGTCCCCCAGATTGCCCTGATTTCCCAGGAGGGGTCTGCATCAACGAAAAAGAAGCGCTCCTTCCAGTGGTGAATGGAGGTAGGACCCTCCTTGACAAGGCCGCACCCTCGCCGCGCTGTGAAGCACCACCACCCTTTGTCCTGGGGGTGGCCGCTCAGGCCGTAGAGCTCCCAGAAAACGTTCAAGGTGGCGGGAATCGCATGCAAGCGACAGAGAACCTGGAAGACCGTCAGAGCACGCCACGAGTTCGGCACCAGTTGCGTCGGTGCCATTCCTAAACCCCGGAGCACCTGTAAGACTAGGTCTGAAGGGGGAAAGCGGAACCCGGCCTGGAGGATGCCCTCATTGATGGCGATCTTCCCTCGAGGAGGATGAGACATCCTCTCCTCAGGCCCTGGGAGCGTGACATTGCAGGCCTCGGGAAGGTGGTACCGAGCCACAAATCCGTCTAAGTCCTCGGCGACCAGTTTTGACTTGATGCTATCTGCTCCCACTTCGCCCATCCCTAATGGCCAATCTACGGTCAGGACGGGGTCAAGAAGGAGGGAAAGGCCGGAACGACTGGGGTGCACTAGTACAAAAAGAAAAAGTATGAAGAGCTCAAAGTAGAAGAGTGGGAAACTCACTTGAAGAGGAGGAAGAACGGCTCCGAGAGCGTCAAAGGAAAAGCAAGCGAACGTTTCGGCGGCAACAATGGTAGCGCAAAGGAGAAACTCGAAAATGTCCGTAAAGAAGAAGACGGACGGGGGAGGGCCCCCGATTAAATAGGCGAAAGGGCAAGTGACACCTCGATGACGCCAGAAGACGCCTGGCCGCCGAAGGGTCGCTCGCACCCCAAAGGCGAATCGACACCATTAAGGAAGGATGTCCGCCGAAATCCTCAGGTTGCCAGGTCAGCAGCAACCGCCATACGCCATAAAGAAGGCGGGAAGCTTGAAGCGCGCGCGCCTCTCCGAAGGATGGCGGCAATCTCGAAACATCACTCCCTTCACCTGTTCCCCTTCTGGTTCCAGGCTCGGAAGTGGGGGGCTACTGTTATGGAGGAATTGAGCCGCCATGCCCCACGTGATCGGCACGCGTATCCAGGAAAGCTACAGCTGCCCTATGATCCAGCACTCCGACCCCGAGTCGGACCTCCTCGGCTCCGCAGCCCGACCCCGGGTCGGCTGCCCTATGATCCAGCACTCCGACCCCGAGTCGGACCTCCTCGGCTCCGCAGCCCGACCCCGGGTCGGCTGCCCTATGATCCAGCACTCCGACCCCGAGTCGGACCTCCTCGGCTCCGCAGCCCGACCCCGGGTCGGCTGCCCTATGATCCAGCACTCCGACCCCGAGTCGGACCTCCTCGGCTTCGCAGCCCGACCCCGGGTCGGCTGCCCTATGATCCAGCATTCCGACCCCGAGTCGGAGATCTTTTGATAACGACAGGCTATTCTCCAGAGGCACGCCGCGGCCTCCTGCTCCACTACTCCCTGCAACGGCTGTACCCGATGCTGCCCACGATCTCCTGTATCAACCGTACAAAGCGGAGCTCCACTACGCCCTGCCATGACCGTACCCAGCGCTGCTCCACGACGCCCCGTAACGGCCATGTCGGTGGCCATTCTATCGTGCCCCACGACGACAAACCCCCCTGAGAGACCTCCCAGCCAGGTATATATGCGGCTGGGGGGAGAAGGGGGGGGTAAGCAATACCTCCCAGAGCACTCTCTCCCACTTGTGATTATCATCTCTCCTCCTCCAATCTCCTCTGACTTGACCGTCGGAGGGCCATCACCACCCTGGTGGTGGTGCAAGGCTTGTTTGCAGGTTCCTTGGCGGAAGGTGGAGCGCAACCAGCACCAACCAAGACAACTCAGGCGGAACCCCGTTCACACCGTCGTGTCAATCGTTCTCGGTTTGGACCACCAGCAACAGGTTCCAACAATAAACTGAATCAATCCGTTTACACATGTTTATCAAATGAGTCATCTTCAAGTTTAGAATTTTGAACCATTTAACCTATTTCGATATATTTAATAATTAGATCAATATAATCTCATCTTTTTAATCCATTTAAAACTTGTTTAATCTATTTTTGTTCAGTATAATCTGACCTATTTAACCTTCTTAACCCATTTAAATATGCTTAATTAGCTAAAAAATTATTTAATTTGTTTAAACTTTATTTAACTTATTTAACTAATTTAATTCGATTAGATCTGTCTAATAAAAAGATTATATGGTGAAACCGAGTTATCTGTTTAATAAATAAGTGAAATTCAGAAATAATTTTTTGTAATATTTAAAATATAGATAAGATTTGGGTTGATGAATTTTTGGCCGCCTCTAAACTATCGAACGCGACCCGGCCAATTGCAGCACCATTCATCATTCATCCACCAGGCTTGGCCCTCGCTAATAGCTGTCCCAGTCGTGTTATTTTGGCCTCATCGTCTTCGCCGTCCGCGTCCCAGAGAGGCAAGGTGGGATGGAGGAAAGGGATCCCGATCTCAACTCCGCTTCCCGAACCGATAATGGCCGGATCAAGCTCAACGTCGGCGGCAAGCTATTCGAGACCACCGCGCATACCCTCCGCTCAGGAGGCCCGGATTCCCTCCTCGCCGCCCTCTCCGACAGGACGGCCGAAGACGGCGAGCCCATCTTCATAGACCGGGACCCCGAGATCTTCTCCGTCCTTCTTTCCCTCCTCCGCTCCTATCGCCTGCCCTCCACCGCCCGCCGATTCTCCAAGCAAGACCTCGTCGAGGAGGCTCAGTACTATGGCATCGAGACCCGCCTCCGATCCGCCATGGCGCCGCCGCCGCTCGTCGGCTTCGACGCCGCCCTCGCCGCCACCATCCGCCCCGCCTCCGACGGCTTCCCCACCGCCCTGTCCGCCGGATCCGGGGACGGATCCGTCTGGATCGCGCACGGCGGCCAGATCTCCACCTACGACTGGAGCCTCGCCCACGCCGGGACCGTGCGGACGCACCTGGACCAGATCACCTCCCTCCGGCGCGTGTGGCCGGAGATCGCGGGGATCGGCTCCCTGGACTCCCCCGGGCTCCACTTTTACGATGTCTCCAGCAGCCGCCACGTCGGGGCCGCCCACTGGTCCGACCCGTCCGACCCCCGGGTGTACAAGGCCCGGGTCACCGCGATCGCCGCCGCGGCGGGCGCCGAAAGCTCCGGCGAGCCGGTGTTTGCAGCGCTCGAGTGTCCGCACCGGGAAAACTGCATCCTGGCGGTGGACAGGACGACGCTGAAGATCGTGGCAGAGATCGGGCGGCAGAGCGGGGGCGCGGCAAAGGCGGCGGCGGCGGGGAAGCTGGTGCACGTGCGCGAGCGGGGAGTGGTGTTCGCGGCGGCGGTGAGCGCGGGAGCGTTCGGGTACTCGGGGTACATGAGGCTATGGGACCCGCGGTCCGGGGAGGCGGTGTGGGAGACGAGCGAGCCTGGGGGAGGCGGGCGGAGCACCCGGTTCGGGGACGCGTTCGCGGACGCGGACGCGGACGTGGACCCGGAAGGGCAGAGGGCGCCGGCGATCTACAAGGTGTGCTGGAAGACGGGGGACGTCGGGGTGGCGGACATGAGGATGCTCGGGGAGGACCCCTGGGTGTACCTGGAGGAGCGGAGCCCCGGGCTCAGGAACGCGGGCGGCGGCCGGAACAGCGTGCTGCACTGCTACAAGGGCCAGGTGTTTGTGAGCCGGGAGGGAGGCCTGGAGGTGTGGTCGCGCATAGAAGACGAGGAGGAGGAGGACGAGGATGCAGGGATTTCCGGGACGAGCTACCGGAGGAATTTTGTGGACAGAGAGGAGGACGCGAGGCGGGGACTGGTTAAGAGGATGGAAGGGGGTGGGGATCGGCTGTTCGTGAGCAGGGAAGGGATGGAGGGGATTGAGGTGTGGGAGAGCTCCGACTTGTCCGGCGCCATCTCCCTTTTGTAGCAGGCAATTCTATCATCATCGTGGGATAGCATGATTCTCATCATAGCAGGTTCGTTTGTGTTGTAGCATCACATAATTGTTGATAAAATGAATTGGATGGGATCCTGTCAAGGAAAATGGGTTCCAGACTGCTCTGCTATTTCAGCTGTTCCAGCCTCACCTTTTAGAGACACATCCCGCCCGCTTTCTTTTTAAGTTCATCTTCCTGGAATCAGGTGTTGGATCGATCAAAGCGATATGTAACCTCGCAGCACACACAAGATGAGGAGAAGCTCAGAAACCAAACCAATATCAAATCTTACGAAGTGGCCATGAGCAACATTTTTTAACCAACAAGAACGTTACATGTTTTCAAAATGCTCCGACAAACAGCTTGAATAGACGAGGTTTAACCATCTACCATTCACCCCTATGAAACAGAACAGGTCGAAGAGAACAAAATGCAAAGCTCATGGAATATAGCGCCCTGCAAAACTGAAGATTCCAAGTGGTACAAGAGCAAAAAGTCCAATATCATGGATCAGATGATGTACCATTTTTTGCAAACTTTATTGAGATTAATATACAGCATCATATACAGGGCAAAATTGGTGCCAATTCAATCAATACTTAAGGTACAGCATCTGGACTCAGAACTGAATCCTTCATGAATTTGGGTCTGCAGTCTGCCGGCAATTCCATCAACTTGGGAAGATATTAGATAAGGTAGATGTTGTACAAACAGGGATGCCTTTGCTGTAGCTACAGTTAACCTTGCTTCAAAGCATGCTGATACTGAGAAATTAGTCAGGTAGTCCGCATCTCTTCAAATCTGTCTTCAAGTGTGTATGACCTCTACTTCATGATGATAACCATTACCAGAAAATCAATCAAGAATTTTTTCCCCAGTAGAGAAAAGGTTCCAGACCACAGTTCCAGCAAGATAAAGAGCCACAGACACTTTAAAGACATCATCCCAAGAACCTGAAGTTACAACATGTCAGCAACTGAAAAGGAAACTTCATATATGCTACCCCAGTGTGGATGGACCTTAATTGTTTGTGCTTATGTAGGTGCCAATAAACCAGGGAAGAAGTGGTCATACCATGCTGCAATATGTACCCCGTTGCTGCTGTCCCAAAAACACCAGCTAAAACCCCAGCAGTGTTTGAAAGCCCAAGCAGCACACCCTGCAAAGAATACAAGGGCAATTTTAACGCTTCTTTAAAAATAGTAATAATTGATATTGATTTAACAACTTTAGCTATTCATGCATATGCAACACCAGAACGGACTGAGTGCACCTTCATAAGCACATAATAACATATCAGTGAAGAGCAGAACAACACTCACAGCATAGCGAGGGCCGATATCTTGATGGTTGGAGTACAGACCAGACTGTGAGAATGCATCAGTTCCCTGTCAGACAGTCGAGATAATTAGAGTACTTCATAGCTTGCAGATCATGATCACGAACATGCATACTGACAGTGGGTTAGAACTCCATTCAACCCTCATGTAAGATGAGGCATGTCAACAGAAACAGCTACGCAAAATATCGTTTCACAGTTTGTAGCTTAAAAGAGATGAGTTACATTTGGACAACCACAATAGTTTGTAAAACTGATTAGTGAAAATATCAAAATATTCACAAGCATCTAGAATAGTTCACAGCTTAGCTAGCATGATGGAGCACATTATCTAGACATACAAATTTCTCCAAATTAATGCTAATTTGAATTTTCCAAATGCAAAATTATAGTATTTTTGCTGCGCTTGGATATGAAGACAGATTCCCTACAGCAAAGCCAGAAGATTGATGCAGACAGGTGTCTTACAAGCAAAGTGCAGAAGCTTGATGACTAATCACTTAACAGACCATGATTGCATGTCCAAATGTAGACTTCAAACAACTGCTATACAACAAAGTCCATTTCCACGACTCAGAAGGTATGAGATGTGCATAAAGTTATTGTCTTTTTAAAGCAAAGGTTAGACTCTGCTGATAATTGATATTTCAAATTCCTCTTGTTCTCAAAAGTACGCCTAGCAAAAGTTTAACCTCGAAATTTCCAACTTTCAATTGATCCCACTTTGAACAAACTTATATTACAAAAAAGAAAAGCAAGGGACAACATTGGCTAAGAAGCATTTTTATTTGAATGTAATTTTAGAATTGATTAGCTTTTCCATAATTATATATGAAATGTAGGTGGAGTTAAAGTGCCACGGGTGCCAATATTTCTCCGATTTTTAATCAGGAACAAGGGCCAGCAGAGAGTTTACCTGGCTGCATGCCATGCATAATACTGCCATTGCAGGAGAATGGACATGACTCAACTGAGTTAGAAAGAAAGCTGGGCCAAGGAATCCAATTGATTGCATAATCTGCAAAAATTACAATCCCAGTTAGTGACTGAACATGCACAAATACACAAAAGAAGGGGCCTGCGCAGCTTAAAATCTTGATCACATGTTCTGGCTGTTACGTTTGTGTGCTATAAAAAGAATTATCAACAATTAGCGTATCAAAATACTTCTTTTCTGCTAGGAAGAACTAAATGCCAGGACATACTTATATCAGAATGAGAAGAAGCAGATTAATCCCCATCACAATAAATTTAAAAATAAAAAAGCAAAAGATAAATTAATATTTTAAACTAAAGCATTTCTGTTAATACATGGCTTTTCTTTAATTTTGAGAAGAATTCCATAAACTGAGGATGTTTCTCAAGGTAGCTGCAAAGAATGCCCACCATAACTTCAAGCTTATCAGGTTCTCCTGTCAGACAAGAAAGCTATTTTTCCTCTCTTTTTTTAAATTCATTCCCGAGAGGCAAAATGCAAAATCCTGAATATCATGACGATTACTAGTTGTACTCCTGGATGAGGCAGCTGAAAATCCTTCTTCCCTTCTGTGCCTATCAAAGGAGATATTGCATATCAACTTAAGCTTTTTAAATACTTTCTTACAACTTGCATCAAGGATCCTCAGGCCTTCCTCACTTATTTCCTAGGGTCCAAACAAATCAGACAGCCTCTTCTAATTGGAAAGTCACTGGTTTACCTAGCACACGTTCATGCCAATCAGGCCAGTTTTCCAGTTCCTTACCAGCTAACCTGATGGGGACATCAGAGCCCTTCATCCAGATGATCCTGAGCCCCCGGATTGAGTCAGACCCGTTTATTTGCATATTTATTTTATTATTTTATTTCTGGGCTTATTTGCATTTTAGGGTTTATTGTGGTTTATTTTATTTATAGGCTTATTTGCATTTTAGGGCTTAGTTGTGGTTTATTTGTGTTATTTGTGGGTTTATTAGGATTTATTTCTGTGTAAGGGGGTTTATGCAAATTGTGTATCTGGGCCCTATATATAGGGAACTATTTTCATGATTAGGGTTTAATGCAGAATTAAAAGACTTCTTTTCCCCACGTTTCCTCTTCTTCTCTTCTCCTCCCTTCTCCTTCTTCTCTTCTTCTTCCTCCTTCCCTTCCCCTCTTCTCCTGCCTCCATTTAAGTTAGTCCGGCATCAACTTGGTATCAGAGCAAGGCTGGTTTTGCCCCTGTTGCTAAAGCCACGATCCAGCCTCTTCTTCCCTCGTTCACACCACGAACCGCTTCCCCTTCTCAACCCTGTTCGCACCAGCCCGCACGCCTCCCTTGCCCATCACACCCGGGGCCGCCTTCACCCCACTCACCGCCAACAGCGCCCAAAGAGCAGCCGCCTGCGACGCGGCGCCAGAAGCCACAGACTGCCGGAGTTGTGACCAGCCGCCGCCCACCACCGCCCTGTGACAGCCTCGGACGCCCTCCACCCGATCCGGAAAGAGGCTGCCCGCCGCCGTGATCGGCCGCCGCCTGTCGCCGCCGACCACAGAGCCGCGGCTTCGAGCTCCGTCGCCGTCCCCTACGGCCGATCCGCAGCCGCCGCCCGTCCCTCCTTTCCGCGGCCGCCGCAGCGAGAGTCGGGAAACCCTCCCGAAACGGTCGGGAGGTTGGGAACAGATTAACGGGTAAGTATCAGACCCGTTAGCCCGCCCCACTAGCCCGGACCCGTTCCGGAAGAAAAAAAAAAAAAAAACGTGCATGTGAATTGCACGTGCGGTCGTTAACGGGTATCGGAGCGGGTTGCGTTCTAAAAACCCGAATCCGATAATCCGAACCCGAAAGGGTTCACAAAAAAAAAAAAAAAAAAGAAAAAGAAAAAAAAAAAAAAGAAAGGGTACCTGTTCATCTTCCCCGATCGTCTGCCCGCCGCTGTTGTCGTCGCCCCGCCGCCGCTGCCGTCGTCGTGGCTCCTCCGCCGCCGTCTTCGCCGGACCGCCGAGGTGCCGCCGCTCCCTCACGGTGCTTCCCCGTCGCCGAGCGTCGTCGCCTCCGATCCCCTCCTCCTCCGTCGTCCACCGCCCGAGCCGCCGGTGCCCGAGCCGACGCCACCATCCCGCCGGGGCCCGAGCCGACGCCACCATCCCGCCGGGGTCCGAGCTGACGCCGACGGCCTCATTGTACATCCCCTCCCATTTTCCTCACCACCGGCCGACTCCACAGGCCGCCCGCCGCCCTCTCCTCCTCACGGTCCGACTGCCCCGCCGTGTTCCTCTCCCCATCTTTTGCACCACTGCCGCACCTCTCCACCACTCACCACCGCTTCCTCACTCACAGCTCGCCGCCCTCCCTTTCCCCTCATCCTTTTTTTTTTATTTTCTTTGGCCACTGCAACTCACCTGATCACCTCTCCATCGACCCCCAGACAGGCCCCTTTTGGGCCGGGCCACCCACTGCCTCCTCACAGGCCCAAGCCAGCAGGCCATCACTATTGAGGTCTGATCCCATCTCACAAACTCAGCAGGTCTACTCTCCTCCATTTTACAAGCCCAGCAGACTAGCCAAGGTGCTGTGATCAGATCCAAATAGAAGCCAATTGAAGCCAATTGAAAAGGTTCATCAGCTGCAACCAAGCAACGATCGTCGCCCCAGCCCACGAGCACACATTCTGGTCGTCTACTTCACGACAGGTAATAAGGTTTTCACTTTTCTTGGGCTTGTTCATTTAATTATGTTCTAGTTCTCTTGCATGATAGCCATATACTTGAAAATTTATATTGTTGTCAAAATTCAGAACATAGAACCCCTACTTTCAAACCCATCCTATTTGCCCTGTTAAAATCTAAATATTAAATTAGCACACCCTAACAACTGGATGCTTCTCAACATTCTTCGATCATATTGATTTAGGATCAGAACAACTGTACTACTTGATTGCAATCTAACTTCTTAAATTGAATAATCTTAATCCTTAATTCTGAATAACCGAAGTAAAAATCAGCAACATTTAAATTTTAAGTTATTATTGTGAAGACTTGCTGATTTCTGAAGTCATAACAGATTGCATTAGTAGGTTGTCCAGCACCAACTTTGGTCCTACATTATAGTTATTAAGGTTTCATTAGTGACACTGCATTTCACATCATCACCCAGTGTCATTATTGCATGCCAACCTGTAGTGATATGGAGTACTATCTCAGTCAACCTAAAACTCCTGTAGCTACCATGAATTCCGACATTTTGAGGTCTATCAAGGAACAGATCGTTGCCATACGGGCTGGATACAAGGAATTCAGACAAGAGATCCGTGAGCTCGTGCAAAGTTCTAGGACCCCTAAATCGCCAACCCCTGTTACAGCCCAACCTAAAATCGGTTTGGTCGCACCACCTGTAGTCCTTCCCCACTCTCCTAGGCACCAAACCCAATACTCTAGGTGTCAACAATTCGGCCACATAGCGCCCCAATGTTCCACTAAAACCTACTCGATTACTGAACCAGAAGTTAGGAACCAAGAGGCCGAATATGTCGAAGAAGTCTATGAACCAAATATAGAAGACTATGAAGAAGACTTTGAAGACGAACCTATAGAATTAGATTTTGTCCAAAATGATTTCCAAAGGGAGATTATTGATCTAAGTACGACCAAGTCATTTCACATCACTACTGTGGAAGAGATAGTGACAGATATTGAGAGTCAGTCACCTGAATTGGCACTTGTAGCTAAAGATACCCATGTGGAGTCCAATCTTGAACATTTCCCTATAGTAGTTTCCCTTCTAGAGGAGCTTAATGATGTAGTCCCTGATGATCTTCCGGATGCACTTTTTCCGATGCGTGATATCCAACACGCAATTGATCTAGTTCCCGAAGTATTTCTGCCCAACCTTCCACATCATAGGCTCAACCCAAGTGCATATGCTAGGACTTGGGATTTAATTTTACCGACAGTTGAGTTTGCATATAATAGTTCGGTTCATAAGTCCATAGGTATAAATCCATTCGAAGTGGTGCATGATTATAAACCTAGGCAACCCATAGACCTGTTTTTCATGTCTCATCAGTATAGAGTCTATGAGTCTGCACAATTAATTGCTTCACATCCACATTCATTGCATCAAGAAATCAGCAATTATAGTCATTTTAATAATTTAAAATATAAATTTCTTGCTGATTTACATAGACGTTATAAAGAGTTAAGTGAAAAAGATTACGTCATGATAAGAATTAGGCTTGAACGATTTTCTTCAGATACGTTTAAGAAATTACAAACTTGTAGTGCAGAACCGTTCAAAATCTTAAAGAAAATCAGTTCGAATGCATATGTTGTGGATCTTCCTGATGACTATGGGATTAGTGCGACATTTAATATTGAAGATTTGGTCCCATACAAAAAGATAATATTCATGCCTTCTGACCCCTTTATTGATATACCTGCCCATGTTGGACACCCTGACCAATTACCTGCTGTTGAGCCACCACTTTCCAAAGTTCATGCACGCAGAGAATAAATAGAACATATATTGGATGAGCAGGTTATTTCAACCAGGAACGGTGGTTACCAACGTTACCTTGTTCGGTGGAAAGGTCGACCAAAGTCTGATGTGACGTGGATTTCCAGAGCACAGTTGCAGCGCCTTGACCCCAATCTTCTGGAGCAGTATGACAGCCGGCCAGACCTGTACTCGACGGGGTCGAGTTTTTCTCACCCGGGAGGAGTTGATGGGGACATCAGAGCCCTTCATCCAGATGATCCTGAGCCCCCGGATTGAGTCAGACCCGTTTATTTGCATATTTATTTTATTATTTTATTTCTGGGCTTATTTGCATTTTAGGGTTTATTGTGGTTTATTTTATTTATAGGCTTATTTGCATTTTAGGGCTTAGTTGTGGTTTATTTGTGTTATTTGTGGGTTTATTAGGATTTATTTCTGTGTAAGGGGGTTTATGCAAATTGTGTATCTGGGCCCTATATATAGGGAACTATTTTCATGATTAGGGTTTAATGCAGAATTAAAAGACTTCTTTTCCCCACGTTTCCTCTTCTTCTCTTCTCCTCCCTTCTCCTTCTTCTCTTCTTCTTCCTCCTTCCCTTCCCCTCTTCTCCTGCCTCCATTTAAGTTGGTCCGGCATCATAACCGTTCAACTCCTAGACTTCCTCTAATATGTATTAAGCACTAGGACACATTACCTCAGCATTCACATCTCTTTAACATTCCTTTTTTATGCTTGGACCCTTTTTCAATAACCCAATAGTCCAATCCAGACAACACAGTGTGCCCACTACTGTCTCGTGACCTTTTCCTAGTCTTATCACAAAGTTACCATGCAATAGTCAAGAGTCCCTCTCCATATTTTCCACCTGATTATTAAGATTATGTACGCATTTGTTACCTCTCATTCCTTTACATCCTTTACATGTTATAATTTGAGGCAACAAAAAAAAAGTTGGGGAATCTCTTGGACATCATCGTGATTGAGGCAAATGAAATTTTGTCATGACACTTATATCAGAGGAAAGTTTAACCATGTAATGTAGAAAAGATAAACATCATACCTTACGAACCATTGTCACAGAAAATCCTTTACTCACAAGTGTGTCAGCAATCCATCCACCAATATTTGCAGAAAATGCCATTGTAAGCCAGGGAAGAATGCAGATAAGCCCAGACTCTGTGAGGTTGAACTTCAAAACCTATTCCGCAAAACGTTTTTGTTAAGAAGGTCACAGAGAGGTATTGCCTCTTGAAAGGAAACAGCTAATATAGGAATAGACATGCATCACCTGACAAAGATCAGTTCCATCAATGACCACCTACCTGATTGTAGTATGTTGGCATCCATGTGAGAAGAATGAATGTTCCCCAGTTATGGCAGAAATGGGTAACTATAAGAGCCCAGACAGGAGGTTTTGATAAGATAAGTCGCCATGGAATTGTTGTGACGGGTTCATTTGGTACATTCTTACTTTCAATAAGCTTCTTTTCTTCAGAACTAAGTTCAGGATCTTCAAGAGGAGAACTGTACGCCTTTTGATACATGATATAACAGATATTAGAAGGCTCTCAGAAGGGGAAAAGAACAAATTGTAGTTTCCCATCCACGTTCACTATATAATCTTTATCAGTAAATAGCAATTCCAGCTTTTGAAATTATACATCAAATGCAAAAGACAGTCCCATATTTAGGGGTTCCTTTCTTTTTGTTTTGTTTTGTTTTTTTGTTTTTTTTTTTTTCAGGGGTGGGGGTGTGTGGAAGTGGAGTTGTACGGGCACTATGAATGCATCTAAGAAATTAAAGACTACAGTTCAAATTAAGCAACTAAATACCGTCATTGATAATCATACAGGAAGCTACACAATCAAGAAAGTAATTGTGTAAGTATATATTCAATTTATTGACCACTGCAGATATACATACATACCTTACTTGACCATATTGCCAACCAAACAGTTCCAAGAGAACCAAAGGAGTAGAAGACTGAAGGCCATCCAAAATTATGTATTAACAAAGGTGAAAAGGCCAGCCCAGTTACTGACCCAAGGTACATCCCACTATATACCAGGGCCAGTGATCTACTTCTCTCTGCTACAGGGACCCATTTTGATAGAATGTTATTCATTGCAGGCATTGCAACGCCCTAGAAGGAGGATACAATTTCAGCTTGAGCCAGAAATATATAGGTTATCCAGAAATATGGAACAAAAGACACCAGATAAAAATGATCTACAGAGGTAATAGGAAACAAAAGCCACCAGCATTATTGCCTATGTTCTGCTTCTAGAAATCACAAGAAATTATGTAAAAGATAAACCAGAACTTTACCTCACCAATCCCCATGAAAGCACGTACAACAAGCAGAAAAGGCAACCCAACTTTTGCTGCAACTGGAGTGAGAGCAGTAGCGATAGACCACCAAACAACCCCAAATCCCAAGACCCTCTTTCCACCAACTGTGTCTGCCCATATACCTCCGGCAATCTATAGAAACCAAAAGATTAACACAAAACTGCATGCAATCCTGTTTTAGAACTATATTCTGTTACAGACCATGAACATTCATTTTGGTAGGTAGCACTTCACAGGCAACATTTTGGTGTGATGGGTGAATTTGAAACATAAGGCATGGCACTTAGTAGAGAACAGCCAATATTTTAATGTCCAAAATGGTTGTGAATCTTGTGATTATAGGCATTTTTTTCTTTTTTTAATATCGAATTGACAATGAGCTAGGTGCTAACATTAAGCATATTTTACGAGCTTTAAATAGCTGAAAACACAATAAAAAGAATTTTTATGTTTTATTTTCTCAAACCTGTGAATTGCAATCTAGTGGACATGCCTGAGAAGTGACTTCTCCAATAAAGAATTAAGATTGAAACAATCATTACCCAACATAAGCAGTATACATTGACATGTTGAAGCATAAGATATTTATTGTTTAAAAGACTGAAGGGATATGGCATCATTCAGGGATACATTCTATTAGGTATATCGGTCTTCTCATTTTAAAACAGGATACCTACCTAACATCAATTCAATAGTATTTTTAACCGAGCTGAGGAGTAGCATTAACAGCTTGGTCTATGGACTTATCAACAATAAAATTGTTAAATGCGTGTAATTTAGTAGAGAATTTTAAAAATTAATTAAGTAGTATTAACACTATGATTCACAAGGTAGAAGCCAAAATATGGTTAAAGTATATTCATATATGCCAGTGATGGAGCCATATCATCTGGGCAATCCTAGACAAATATTAATTTTTGCATTCAGTGGAAATAAAAGAATGGAAGGCAAGGAGCATAAGAGTTCGCTGTTGAAATAAGAGATAGAAAACATTTTTGATATTTTGCCATACAAAGTTGACCAACCTGTGTGAGAAGATAACCCCAGAAGAAGGATGACTGGATCAAGCCAACTGTTGCAGGGTTCCAGTTGAATTCTGCTGACATGGGGAGAATTGCGATGCTCATATTTACCTGCCAAATGACATGAATCACTATAAGCTGCTGCTTAGAGTAAGAAATGTGGGAACAACCTTACCCTCTGTAAAAATTTAGAAACATCTGCATAAATGCCAAATTTATCAATTACAACAGTAATATCAATTTTCTGCGGGTGAGCGAAGTATTGCGGTGGATTTATCTGATGAATAAATGATGACACCATGAAAATTTTTCCAAGATTCGCTCCAAGAAATGCAGGCAGTCAGACCGTCCTGATACCTAAAGAATGATTTCCAAACGCTGTGCAAATTCAGCAATACGTACTCAAGGTAACAGACACCACCGTCGATTGGTGCACTTTGTTCCTCTTCGAAATCTTTCTTGCTGGCATAAACTCAGTTCGCAAGTTCGCAGATAAGATCTTACTCAAATGTAAAACAGCGAAGGAGGAGCATATTGCACCGAAACAGGAAAGGAAAGAAAGCGAGAGCTTACTCGATCCATATTGCAGAGCAGGAAGGCTGAGAAGCAGAGGATCACAATCACCCATCGCTTCGGGAACTTCTCCAACCCTAACGAACTCGCCGCAGCCACCCATAAGCCCTCCTCCTCCTCCTCCTCCTCCTCCTCCCGGGGAGGCGAGACTACTTCGCTAAAAGCATCTCGGAAGCTAATCGACTTCGGTGACGAGTCGGACACTTCCGACTGCACGTCGGCACCGCCGGTGCGTGCACGCCGGACCGCCCTCCGGCGGCGGCATAAGCACTCCGACCACCAGGGGTCGCTCGAGCGAGAGACCCGTGCGCTTTCCCTGGAAGCCCCACCGCGCCATCCCGGAGCCCTAGATTTGGAGTTGTTAGGAAGTAAAGGAGTCCGCAGAGTGGAGGAGAGTGGGAGGAGATAGACCCCCGCCCCGTTCATGGCTTAAAATAGCGATCATCGGGCATTTGCCATTCTGCGATACCCCCCAGTCCATGGTCCTTAAGAGAGCGTCTGGGAAAGAAACGAGTGGTTCGGGGAATGGATGGATGGCCGGCTGGCTGGCTGGCTGGCTGATATTTTGTTGGGTCACGTCGTCGCTTCCGTCCGCGGATCTGGACCTTTGGCTGGGAGTTCCAGCCCAAGAACCGTGGGCCTCCTATGCACGGATCTGATACCATGGACCCAATGGGTAGAGCGAAGGAGTGGGATTCATGGCGACCAACCCAACTAAGCGTGCTTATTTCGTTGATTAAGTAAAATGACGACCCACACGAGCCCATGCAGATATTTGGGCTTAGGAACCGCAAACCCGACTCAAACGGAGCGGCGACCTAATCAAAATTAAATAAGAATGGCACCGATGTTGAATTTAAAAATTAAAAATTATTTTATTTTGGTAACGATTATAGTTTTGGTGATTTCACGATCCAAAACCAAATTCGAAACCTAATTCGAAACATATCCAATATTTAATACTTTTAATTTTTTTTATATTTAGTGTAATCTAAATTACTGAATCGATAAGAATGGCCATCAAATATTAAATTTAGCTATTTATATATTAAAATTTTGAAATAAATAAAAAAAGTTAAATGTTTTTGTTTTTATGGTTTTTTTGATGGCCATTCTTATAGAGTCTGGGCATTCTTTTGGAGTTTTTTCACTAACCACACAGTATCTATCAAGTTAACATCCCTATGCACATCCTGTACGAATTAGACGAATCTTTTTCAGTTCCTCTTGTGAATGGTACATATTAGCCTAGTTCCCTTAATATGGATCTCACAAGCAAAATTAAGCTGATTTGCCAATTATCATCAACGATGTTTTTTCCTTATTTGTCCAACTTGTGCGACGTTGTCAATGTCCAAATATTTGATATGGATAAAGTTTTGATTACTTCTGCTGTTTACTTACTACGTAGCATCAGTACGTGGCCTCTTCTCGTTCCTCATTTTTTAGTGTTTTGGCCATACCCTTTCAGTTTTTTCACTCTTTCCATTTTTCCTAATTTTTATTTTCTGGTCCACGAATCCAATCTGATGATTCCATTTAAGGCTTCTTCTTAGGCTTTTGATTAATCTGATCAGATAATTGATTTCCTTTGGTCATCCCCTCCACCTTTAGCTTTTTTCTTCTTTTTTTTTATATTCTAAATCCATCACTCTAATCCTACCCTTTAGTTTTTCTTTTTTTTAAAAAAAAAGGAAAAGAAAAACTTTTGTGAATTTTGAGCTCTATGCCTTCTGCAGTCTGTTCTTTCTAGGTCATTCCCTTGCGGTAAATTATTCGGATACCCACCTCCAATTGGTGGGTTGGTTGCGTCATTTGTCCTCGCCTTTTGGGCTCAACCTGGTCCCCTTTTTTGGATCATGGGGCTCTACAATTAAGCGATCAATTTGCGGTTGACAGTGTCCGTGCATCGCCACCTACCAGATAGGGAGATCATAACATCCTGCAAAGCGACACCTTATCTGCAGTTCTGCACAAGCGATTGTAGCAGCCGATTGTCTACTTGCATTCGGATCCGGCAAGGTGCACAGTTCGAGAAAACAAGGGGAAAAAAAAAACATAGGATACTTCTCATCTGTTTGAGATCAGCTCAAGAGACAGACTACCCACACTGCCAGTTCGGGGGATTTGAAGACTTGGTTCTTGTTATTGCTGTGGCAGCGTCAGAGGATGCTTCAACTTATAAAATGGGTATTTAGCTGCTCCGGAGGACGGAGTATATTTCCTTCATGAGGAGGGGAAAAAAGAAGAGATGCAACCCAAAAAAAACATCAAACGAAAGTGTCCTATATATATCATGATCGAAATGAAGGGTGAAGGATCCATCACGATTTCATGCTTGGTGATACGTCTAGGATCCGATCGGTGCCGACCTCATTGCCCGACCAATTAGAGTTCGCTATATAGCCTCCGCTAAGTGAACCATAAAGTTGGTTAAAGCTCCTCCAATAAGCGGCGGTTAATGCTCGACCCATGAACATACATTCAGTGCAGTTAAGTCCTATGACGTGCGTAATGTACGCTTAATTATCGCACCAATCCTCACTCTATATAAACCGGATTCAAAGGATCTTTAGGTACGTTAATTTAAGCATTTCCATCCACTCTTCATTGCCCAGACGCCCACTGTTCTCCAAAATCCAGCCTGGCTTAAACATCGAAGGATCTCCCACTAGATACAGGATTAGCAACCTTTGTTGCTCTTCTTTTGCTTCTCCTTCGCAGGCAGGCCCAACCTATTGCCCTGGGTATAGTTCCAACCAATCAGCTCTCATCTCTGACGAAGCCGACCGAGCACCAATCTCAAAGCATATCTAAGTCGAATCAGACTTCTGCGGCAACAGTAGGTATCCAATCGATGAGCTCGGGAGGCACAGCGGTGAAAGAAAGCCGATGCTAACACGACATGTTCTGGAGAAATACTTAAGTAAATAATAAATAGGCATCCAGTAGAGTTGGATGTGTTATGTTTCCCAGAGCAAGACTTGCAGGGCGTTCCAAGAAAATTAAATAATCTATGGGGAATGGAGAGGGTACAAACGTTGTTGTGCTCTCTCCATGTTGTGGTTTTCGTCGCAGTGATTGACCCATCTCTATTGCATAGATGAGCTGATGAGCCATGACCTGGGTTGCGACGAATGCTCGTGACCGGACGGCGGACGTAATAGTGTACCTCAACGCTGAAATTAAAGTCCTCCGAAAAATTCGATACTTCTCTATTTCCAAACTACAGCCGCGTTTTCCGTTCGTGGGCGAGATGAGCGCGGTGGTGCAAACTAAAGGCGATATTAGTGTAAACTTTCTTACCCCCTCGGACTCGCGAGCCCACCCACCTCTTTGCCTTTCTTCCCTTTTCTTGCTGCCTTTCTTTCTTCGTTCCCCGTCAAACACGAGCTATCCTCCATTTCTTCGTTCCTTTTATATTCTCTCCTCCCGTCAAACACGAGCTGTACGTCCTCCATATCTTCCTTCCGTTTTTTTCTCTCTTTCCCCGTGAAACACGAGCTATCCCCCTTCGCTTTCACTGCCCTCACCTGCCTTTCACACGTCTCTCTCTGTTTCCACTCCTTCCTTCCTTCCTTCCTTCCATGACCTTTAACTTGTTCCAACTCCACGATCCTGTGCAGGAGCCCCTTCCTGCAGCGCGTGCGGGTTCGCGGGGAAGCTAGCGGAGCTGGACGGCATCGCGACCAACGCCACCAGCTGGGCCGCGCACGCGTCGCTGCCGGCGGACCTGGAGAGGGAGTTCGCCTCCGCCTACCTGCATGGGCGGAGGAAGACACCGGTGTGCAGCTTCGTGGCTTGGACGGTCGCGCACGGGTGGAGGTAGAGGAGAGGATGATGCGCTTGTATTAATTCGTCGGCTTGTGGCTGCCACGTACCGATCATGAAGACCAATCAGAAGCCGATCAGACTAGCCGACCAAAACAGCTGACCAAATCCATCAACAAGCAACAACGACCCATATATCTCCGATTCAAACCTCTTTTAAGTCAACTAAAAATTATTAAAAAAATAGTTATAGTTCCGCTGCAGATGGTTACAGCTTATCTCGCACGTCAAATAATTATTGCACATCCAACAGTTTACAACATACCCAATCTTTTCGAACAATAGCTCTATACCATCGTTTTCAGGACCTAGGAAACTTTTAGGTAAAGAAATTCTATGCTATTCTCTCTAGATCCACTTTTAGCTCTCTTAAATCTCTAATTTTTTTTAAAAAATAATCAAACTTAGACATCAAAGGATCTTCAACAAAAGAAACCGGCGTCATCGGCGTAACAGCTGCCATGTTTCGGCATCATATACACGGCATGATCAGAGACTTCGCATCACATGCCCGAATTGCAAAGAGTTTGCTTACGCAACTTAGAATGTTCATCAACTTAAAACGATTGTATGCATTCTGATACCATCTGCCAATAGTCATGCATATATGCAGCGAAGGGGAAAAAAAGGAGGGAAAACTATAATTTGTACAGTGAAATTAATCTCTACTGGCGATCCTTTCATGGCGATGGTTGGAGGAATATATATTTTTGGAGATGGGCCCAGTGTGGATCAGACTGACCTTTATACAAGTCCATATTTCTTTATGAATATAGTTTGGGCTGGGCCAAGCCTCACTTTCTGCTTTGCTGCCCATTTAAATAGGTTGTCATGATGATAACTTTCGCTTATTCACTCTCAAGAATAAAGATCGACTGGCCCCCATGGTACGGCTTTCAACAGTTAAAAACCGACATAAAATTTTATCCAAAAAAGCAAGAAAAGAGAAGAAAAAAGAAAAAAAAAAAAGCATGGAAATCAAATATCTTCACGGTATTCATGAACTTTTCAATGCTCGATGCCTCCTGGCTCCGGCGAAACACACTGCGCAGCTTTACTCATGTACTAAACAATTTAAATCGAAGGGATATATTAAAATAAATAACTAGAAAAACCAAATACCAGCATCCATAAGACATATATATGGATCAACTTTTTTTTTTTTCTCCTTCTTGAGTTCAACAATTAACCAAATTCACTGGCATCTCTTCAATCATGCACGGCAGCAATCACGCCCTTGGATTTGCTAAGTATCCTTCTTCTTGGTTGGGACACGACCATCGGTTCCAGCTAACATGCTGTACTTGTCTTTCCTGGTGTAGTTGGTGCACTCAAATCCCAGCGTGCTCCCCAGCACCCGCTGTATATGATTGGCGACCTCTATCGGCGACTTCCCCCCAGTGCAGGTAAGCTCCGTGGGCAACTGATCGAGGAAAGTGATCTCGTAGGTGGGCCTAGGATTCATAAAGAAGAAGTACGGATCCATGAGTTTCCACCCTCGAACAGTCGTGCCATGGAACATGCTCTGCTTGGTGTTGATCGCGACCGGAACAATCCGATCGGTGAGCTCCGCAAACAGCGCACTAAATCTTAGGAGGAAAGGTTCCCTGCATGTCGTGCCCTCGGGACAAATCACCAGATCCCCTTCCTCCAGCAAGCGTTTGATGTTCGCGGCGTCCTTCTCCCTCTCCCGCGACAACGCCACGGCCCTGATAGGGGATATGAGCTCCGAGAACTTGCTGATGCTGTAAGTGACGCAGCTGATCTTGCGGCCGAGTGCGACGGCCGCGACGATGGGGTCGAGCATGGTCCGATGGTTGCACACGAAGAGAACCCCCGGATGCCCTTTTTTAGGAGGAGGGGGAGGCGTGCCTTTTACGACCAGCTTGATGCCCATGATCTTGTAGTTGTAGAACACGATGCGCTCTGGAAGAGGGAGGTTGATGTAGACCCTGGTGAGGGCCAGAGCAAAACCGAGAGGCATCCAGAGAAACGTGAGGAGAGCAACCAGGGGAGTAGGCCGCTGGACCAGCCGTCCATCATGAAGGATGATTGGGCTCAGCAGCTGGTTCTTCGGTACAGGATTGCATTTGCTTTTTGGCACCAAGTAAGCCTCCTGTGATGTCAATTGTCAAGCACGCATGCAGGTGCATGCAAAAAAAAAATTACAGGCAATGCTCATCCGGGTATTGTATCGTCCAAAACAATCAACATGCAATGATTATTTATGTCTTAGGTGCAGCCTATCCGGCACTACTGTGTTGCTGGCCCTAGCTGAACTTTCCATGGGCATAATATTCCAAAAAGAGTGGCCCGCATCATTCCAAGTGTGAAATATTATTTCTTGCTGTTCGCTATGATTAATGCTGAAACAGGTCGTACATCTTTGCGTAGTATATGTACGGATGCGCTGTTTCCGCGTTTAGGCTACACCTAATATATTTTACTGTGCGATAACATGGCCGCACTCCATCTCGACGGGTGCCGGATCCGTATCGAATCAGTAGGATTCCTCGTTGGATTACTTTCATCAGAGTAAATGATTGAATTTTTCAATTTAATCAAACTTTTAGATTAATATATATTCGATTTATACTGCTCTTACCTTAATTCGTAATTATTATTTAATACTTTATATCAAAATAAGGGCTCCCTTCCCATCCTTTCTTGGATTTTAAACAACTGGATTTATGCTAGTCAGATTTCATAATTGTTCCATCCCTCTGTTCGCTCCTGATTTTTTGAATAAAACAGTAGAATTGTTTTATCAAAATAAAGGTGGCAGAAATGGGCCGTTCTAATTGGATCGAGGTGGGAAAGCTTATTTAACCCAGCTTTATGTGCGGACTCTACCACTTTCCAAGATCAAATTCGTTGCGAAGATGCCAGCTTAAACAGTAGAACCCTCCTTCTCTTCTGCTCGAGCTTATAGTTATGTTTCTTTCTTCAAAGAAACAGGGAAGGAGAAGAAAATAAAAGAAAATTAGAAGCGTACGTCGTGAAGTTATATATATATAAAAAAAAAAAGTGCGGGGGGGGAATCTATAGCCTCTGGAGCCTAATTAAACATTCGTCGCTGGAATGCCAAAAGCAGCCCGAACAAATCATTTCCCATCGCCGCTAAATGGTTCAGAGTGCTGACCGGCCGATGGGACTGTGTGATCTGAAACGGTACGGTAGAGCTTCTCGCATACAACCAAGGACTTAATTAATTACAAGAAGTCGAACATGAATGATGTCGTTTTACCACTTGCTTAAAGCCTAATGGAAATTAATTAATAAGAAATTTGGGAGAGGGATTTGGGATCAGACCTTGCAAACGGACATGAAGGCATAGTCGGTCTCTCTGTCCCCGACGCCCAGATCCGGCAAGCGGGTGCCGCATTCTTTCTGGACGGCCTCCTTCTTGAGCCCCCCAACAAGAACTCCAGGTCGCATGATGAAGCCCGTCGCCTTTCCCGACTTGGTGACCTCCAGCTCCGTCCCCAAGACCTTGTGGGCCCCGAGGAAGCTCTTGGCGAAAGGCTCCACCATGACTCGGGGGCTTGCGGTAACGACGTATCCCTTGCCGCAAGAACCGAACACCCTCCAACTCTCAGGGTGGACGTCCTCGGCATAGAATTTAGGCAGGATGGAGCGAGCCACCATCTCCACATCTCTCATCTTCAATCCTGCGAAGGAGATGTAGACGAGCATCTGGATGGCCAGAGACTCGGAGAAGAATAGGTAAATGATGCACACGAGGGGAAAAGAGGCGAGGAGGACTAGTCCCCTCAGAAGGCTGCCGGCTTCGATGGCGACGAGCATGTAGTAAGGGAAAGCACTTCGAGATATGAGGAGGGTGCCATCAAGATCAGCAGCTATTGTCTGATCCGCTCTTCCTTCCGAGCTACATTCTCCGATGGGCTTGAATCGATGAGACCCCATGTGTGTGCGAGGAGGAGAGAGGGAGCGAGGAGCTAGCTAGCAAGAGGAGGAGGCGGTGGTGGATCTCTGGGGGATGGAGGAGTATAAATGGGCATGCAGGGAGGTTGGGCCTACAAACCGCTGCTAGCTAACTTGGAAGGCTTTTAATTCTAGACTCACCATTACCGGTGTCAAATTGCCAATATGCCTCTGGAAGTAACTTAATGAAGCACCTAATTGCCTCTGTCATCTACAACGTGGCCGGTTTCAGTTTTTAGCGGACAAGCTTTTGGCTCTCGTTTTTCTTACCTAAGTTTGAAGCGGAAAAAGGTAGGTATCGACGACGGATGCCTGCATCTCTCTCTCTTTACTCGGCGCTCGGCAAGGCAAAACCTGCACTCACAGGCAAAACTAGCGTAAAAGCCTCGGAAACACGGGATAGTGGAGAGAGTAGGTTTCCACCGGTCGGATTTGTTGGTTGGGAAGTAGGAGGATTGTGCGGCCACAGGTCAATTGTTATTTTTAGCAGTGGTAGGCATCGGGCTTATAATAACGGAACGTGTTCGAAGGTTAGCAATGATCTCATAAATCACGATTAATTGAAAATGTTAGATCAATAAGTACGTCTGGCGAAACTTTCTTTCTCATTTTATGCACTTCTTAAATTATACTTTGTTATATGGAATTGCCTCTACTGAATTAAAGAAGAGAAGAACAAGACGAAAGAATTCATAGAAGGAAAAGGGCTAGGCGTGCTTAAAGTTAAAGAAAGAAAGAGAGATGCGTGCGCATGCAGAGGTATGTATAATTATGGAGGGTGCCTTCATTTTCATTCCCAGACGCAAATAGATGTTCGAACAAGCCAGTTAATGTGAAATCAATATCCCTTGCTTCCTTATGCTCGAAGGAGAAGAAAATGACCTCCTTGTAGAATCACGTACCCTCAGCTGTGTAACAAATAACAACAGGGGTGTTACGGCATGTTAGGCCCATGCTTGCAAGGGTGATTGATACAGGATAGGCTTTCTCCAGTTTATTGCTGGAGAGTTATCGGAGGCTATTGTCCTGTTGACCATGGTGGCTTGCGAGGCAATTAAAAGATGATGTGGTCCTAGGACGTACGTTACTTAAATGCACCTAAAAGAGACATGTTAAGTGAGATGGGCAAGACCGCAGTCTCCTCCCATGGCGATGCAATGACGGCACCGAGTATGGATACCCTTCTTGTTCACCAAAATTTGAAAAAATGGACATCTCCCCCTGTTTCCAGCTCACCGCACATGGCTTTGGCCTGGACTTCCACCTAACTTGCCGGAGCATCCTACTAGCATTGATGAAGCCCTTTGGGACATCCGACTCGCCCATATCAAATTGATGATTCAATGAATCAGTCCTTCATCTTTTCCTTTGTTGTTTTAGATGATGGCCCATATGCAAGGATCTATATTTAGCCCCACATCAATTATTCGTCTGAAAGATTTTGGACGAGATCCTAGGCTGCGACAAATAGTATCGAACCGGATCCAGCCTATAATTCATCTGGACTAAGAAAAATTGCAGCACGGGTCCACTAAAGCTGAACATCGGCGAATCGTGATGTTTTTTTTTTTTTTTGGATGAGTCTTGGTTGTGGCACCGTATGGATCTGCTTTTATCTTTATCGTGCATGCTTCTGCTGCCATGAAGAGATGCTGCCTCAGTTAAGCAGAGGCTGTGGCCAGGGGACAATCCTACGAAAGAAGCAACCAAGCGCTGAAAGCTTTCACTTATCTATATTCGTTTCAAAATTCCGTTGTTTGTAGCTTGATGAATAATTAATTAATTCATTCTTTCCACCGACAATTACCTTTGAAGACCGAAAATCCCATTTTTGGTTTTCCCCCTTCTCAAGCTTTTCTGGGATTTTCGGTTTTCCTCCTTCTCAAGCTTTTCTGCTGGCACGAATGAGAGAAGCTCCCCATTCGCAACTCACCATCCAAAATCCAAAAGCTGGAAAATTAATTGTTTGCGCGACCGGTTGATTAAGTAGGAGAACAAGGAAAATAAAAGGAAAACGGTAACAACTCCATTGGATTTATCCACAAGTTATTATTGCAGCAGGTAGGTGGTTGGAACAGAAAGAGAAAAATGGGTGCGATTGCTAAAGCATGCAGAGTACTGCAAGAAATGAAATGACAAAACAGAGGCAGGCCCACCAGCATTTAGATGTAGGGTTGTGGGGAGAGAGAGAGAGAGAGAGGAAAAATTAAGGCCGGGACTCTCATCATCGTGTCAACTGCAGAGATGTTCCATCCTCAGCAGGATGATGGCATGACTCTTTGTCAGGCTTTGGATCTTAAGCGCACGGTCCGATCACGTACAGTTCGATGGTAGATTGCTGCCGGTATGGTTCCAATGAAAGGCCAAACCCAGAGAATCCACTGCAACAACCCACCATGAAGCCAGATTCAGGGCAGGCCCATCGGCAGCAACAGAATAAGATTGCCAAGATGGGATCTCTCGATGTCATGTTGCAGAACTGTTCTTCTTCTTCTTCTTCTTCTTCTTCTTCTTTTGCAACTTTTCAGGTAAGGAGGTTTCAGATGAGAGTGAGACCCCCCCGTTATTTTTATAAATAAAAGAAGAGAGATAAAAATACAAAGGAGATAGGTTACATAGGTACAACAGTAAGGTAAATCAAGAGAACAATCTGAACAGACTCTCAATAAGCCTCGGCAGAATTTCCTACGTTCTTGGTCCCATCTTTCTTATTATGTGGTAAGCTCCTTGAATGCGCTTCCTCCAAACTTCCTTCTTTGTTTGCAAAGCAATGAGGTCGCATCCGCTGATCGCCCACATCGGCGCTCTGAAAACAGGAAAATAATAAAATGAAGGGCGGTCTGAGACCACCAATCTCCTCTCCCGTCTGCAAGCATTTATCTTTCTACGGTGCCAGCCTTCTCTCCACTTTCTCGATCCGAGGGAGCCACCAAACGTGGGCAATCCTAGTGGCTAGAAAGCTTGCAGCTGTTCAACCTTAAGGGCTCGTTTGGTTCGCAGGAAAAAGAGGGGAAAAAGTGTGGTCAACGAAAAAGTAATGAAATGCCTCTTGTTTGATTGGAGTTTTCAAAGGAGATAGATGGAAAAGTTGTATTCCCATGGGAATATGATTCCCACATTTCATGGGAAAGTCTTTCCCATGAGAAACATGGGAAAGTTACTTTCCCATGAGGTGGAAATCACTCTTTTTTTATTTTTTCCCAAAAAGACCCTTCAGCATTAAAGAAGCATTAAAGACCTAATTTTTATTAAGGGCATAATAGAAATTATACATAACTTTCCTAGGAAAGTGGATGGTCAACCAAACATAAGCACTTTGGAAATTTGTCACTTTCCCATGGTTAACCAAACATGCCAAAAGTACTTTCCTAGGTATCCTCTTCCAGGAATCATATTCCTAGGAGGGAAAATACTTCCCGCGAACCAAACGAGCCCTAAACTTCTTATATTTGGATAGGGAATCTCACTATGATTCCGGACTTTGGCAGTCCACATAATGTTGCTGATTCTTTGGTTCCATGAAATGAATGCTGCATGCAAGGAAAATTAATCACCACTCCTTGAATCGAAAGAATGATGAATAGTATTTTTGAAAATGGACCAATGAGAAATACTTTATGCTATAACATAGCCAGAAATGATAATATTTGATACAAATTAATTATCGACGATTATGATGTGAAATAAAATATAAATGACACAATTAATATTTAAATAAAAATTATTATTTTATTAAAAATCATAAAATTATTGAGGAACATATATTGTATATATTGTAATATTATGTTGCTTAAGATTTAAAGATTTACTATATAATATACCACCGACATATGAGAATTGTGGAACACATGTTAATTGAAGCAATTTATAAAATACAAACATAAATGATCAAATAATGTTGAATACAAAAATAAAAATACACAGACATATATAAGAAGATCAAATAAATATTATAGAAAAATAAAAATAAAAAGCAAAATAAAGAGTATAATGTTCCTCATTGAAACACATAAAATAAAAATATAAGAAAAATTGCTAATTAAAAATACAAAATATGAATCAAAAATAGGATTAAGAATAACGAAAATGCAACCAAATAAATTACCGGAATAAAATCTTAAATACAAATAAAAACAAAACATCAATTAATAAAATAGAAAACTAAAAAAAGTGCAAGAAAATTATAAATCATAATAGTCAAAAAATACTGAAAATAAAATAAATATTAAAAGTTAAAAATAAAATAAAATAAAAATATAAGTATAAATATAAATGTATATAATATTTAATTGGATATGTTTTAATGTATAACTAATCAAATTAAAAATTAAAATTGAGTCGGTGCTCCTTTAGTGTTCTTTTTATCCATTACACCCAGACAATGGAATAGCATGGCGATTCCCATTTCCTGCCTTCCATCCCTGATTACCATTTCGATTCCTTTACCTTCATGAAAACCAAACATAGCACAAGGGGCAGTCCAAGTCTGCTATTTCTTCTAAATCTAAAATCATGCATATTGATAAGATGCATCAACGGAACAAGCCAGCAAGGAAAAATGCAGCTGAAATGTGAAGAAACCGTGATCCTAGATCCACTCAGCAAGTATGTCGCCAACCTAGGAATCAATGGCCATGAAGTATACTTCATGCAACTTAACCACCAAACCAAAATGAACACTCAAAAAAAGGGGGCTCTGTCCTATTTTAGGCTTAAGGTTTCATTTTTTTTTCTCTTTCCTCCCTCGACAGGATTTTATCTATCTATAATTTTCCGGTTGATTTCAAACCCACTGGCAATGGGATTAGGCTCGGTCAGGCTTTGTGCATGTTGCAAAAGTATGACCCAACTTGAAACTTGCCGGGGAAAGAATGGTTAATACAGTTATTGAAAATATAGCATGCATTGGTGTCATGACCAAAGGTTTCAGATTTTGCAGATATTTAAATTCATGCTCATGTACCATCTTCCAAATTCACTTAAAAACAAACAAAAGAGATTGGTTATAATCTGGGCACAGAATGCAGATGATACATACTAATTTCTGTAAGCCATTCATAGATAGCACTGGTTATATGTAGATCCTCGAAGTTTCTCATAGGGCATCTCGAGCTGCAATCCTGCAGGTGATTGCATCAGCCAGGGAAGATATTGCCAATTCCTGTGCGGATATTTTGTAGTGCTGTAAAAGATTGAAATAAAAAAAAATATATATTATCACTATAGAGAAAAACAAAAGTAGGAAAAATACAGCATGTCCCAAATAAATAAATAAATAAAATTCAAACCTTTTGGATCTGTGCATGGTGAGCTCCACCTCCCAATGCTTCCAAATCAATCTCTTTCCCACATATGAGCTTCTCAATATCCTTCATCTAGCAAAGTTGAAATTCTTTCTTAGTGCAATACTGGACTATTGAAAATTCAAATGCAAATAGAGATATGATTGAACATGACATGAAAAGAATATGATGGTTAAAAAAATGGATCACATACAGAAAAATAAGCATCAATCCTCTAATTGAACTTCAACGGGTGATGAACATGTAGGCCTATCAAAGTCAGTTCCATATCCATTTTAGATCATGAGGATGTGAGTGGTGCAGGTGGCCCCAGCTTGGATCTTTGGATATCAAGGAAGGAGACGCAACAAGAAATTGAAACCATTAAAAAGCCGTGTTGCAGTATCAACAAAACATCATTGTATTGCGGTTTCAAGAATATATCACAACTAACCAAAAAGCTTCCAATGCTACTTAAACTTTAGTCTCATTTGTAATCATAGAATTCCACTCAAGTTCTAAAACCTACCATAAATTTCCTCACGACAAAATAAACATGAAGTTATATATTGAGCAATCACTCACCTTCAATGTTGAAGTATAAGCAAGAAGCACATGTGCCAGTTCATTCACATTATTCATGTATTAAAATAATTTCCAATTCGCATGTTGGTCATCTGAGAGATTTCACAAAGAAATGGACAGAGCTACGATTAATAGGTACCTCATCATGAGAAGCACCAAAACGAGCTGCAAGAATGTAGGTTGTATCATCAGAAATTCCACACCTCTTCAAGGACTCCGTTATCTAGCAAAATATCAAATTTCATACTTCACAGTAATTATTCTGCGGAATAACTGAGATGAAATGTTCAAGCTAGAATGAACTACAGCAGATCAATACATGCTTAGATCCAGAATAACTATAAACTAGTTCTGAATGAAGAGTATGCGTCGTCAGTGATTCCCTTGATTTGGCAATGAGTGCTTTATGCGCTGCTGCTAGAACAGGGAAGACATCTGGTATCTGTTCAATGAGTGATAAGAATAACATCAGGTTAAAATCCGCGCATGCTCCTTAAATGAAAGGCTGTATACAGGATCACATCTACTATGAATTAGTTACCAGAAGCTCATAACTATAACAAAAAGAAAGGAGCAGAGTATTCTATAACATAAATAAAACATGGACAGAATAATCTGAATCTAGTCTTAGTAAATTTCATGGGGGTCGAAAGGCATACTAGTGATGCATTGAGAAGTGCTACTTCTGGTTGTAGCTTTCCGGCCTGCATAGAATCAAGAAGCTCCCTGAAATTTAACAAGCCATATATATTATGATCTTGTCATAACGGTCATTTAAAACTAATAAATAAATAACCCCGTTTCACCGAGCTTATTTAAGTCATTTCATCACATGTGACCGATTCTTCATGCCACTGATGTAAGACCTGGGCAAAATGATGTTGATAAAGAAACACAATAGTAACTACTTTCCAAGCCAGAGCCTCTTATAGCCATATGTGAGATCAGAGGCCCCCAACTACGACCTCACACTTCATGCAAGCCCTTGAGCTCTCATTAGCTATTTCCCACAAAAGATGCATCAGCTAAAATTTTGCCAACTTTGCGGGTGAGAGATGGAGCATAAACTATGCCACTTCTCAAAGTTTATTTGCCTTGCACATTATATATGAACTGTATTCCTCATTGCAACTCTGTGGCTGCAGGAAGAAAGAAAAACCATCGATCCACTATTTAGATAAGGAAGTTAAGCAACGAGTTGCTGTATTTCATGTTATTGTAAAGGGTAATTCTTTTTGGTTGACCTTCAGATCGTAGGAAGGAGAATTTTAAATGTGCAAGCCCTTGCTCCACGACGACATTTCATATTATGCTGGCTCACCGTCCTGCTCGATCCCTATGCTTTCATTTTTGCATTTTTCCTTGATTATCTTGGTTGGCATATAATCTAGTTTCATCGAAGTCCTTGTTGTTTCTGTACATTTCTAAAGTGTATGGATAAGATTTCATTCCTTCAGCTTCACCACAATTCGTCCGATGCATGCCCTAACCAAGCCACGCTTCTCATTTTTTCATGAGACGCTGATGAAGATGCATCGTCAGTTGATGCGGACATCTCCATGTCATTTTTACATGCGTTCTCATCCTGTATCGTAACACCGCATAAATATAATTGGCGGACATGCTTATTGCACGTACCAAGAATTTACGAGATGAATCGTAACAAGCGAAGTGCTATAATCAGACCACTCCAACTTAAATTAACTTAATTTTCCAATAATTTTTTGTACGTACTGGAAGATGATCATCTTAATTTAAAAGCAGCAATAATGCGTGACGAGCATGAATCAAGAACCAGTGAAAGAAAGGTAATGCGAACCCATGATAGAGGAAATACAATAAGCAGGCATAACCATCTTATTTGGCAAAATAGTAGGGAAAATAGAGAAAAAGAGGGGAGGAAGGAAGGAAGGGGAGGGGAGGGGAGGCCGACTTGCTGTTTGTGACGTCGGTGAAGAGGGCGAGGGAGAAAGTACTCCCGTTCACCTGGAATTCCTTCATTGCTCTCCTCGCTGTCTCTCTCTCTCTCTCTCTCTCTCTCTCTCTCTCTCTCTCTCTCTGGCTTCGAGGAAGGTGGAGAGAGGAAACCTCGCTAACGATACGACCAGATTAGAGGGAATTCACGCGGTGTGTTGAGCAACGAGGAGGCGAAGCAGCCCCCGGACGGAGAAATTGGATATTAGGGCAGTAAGAGGAAGCTGGGAGTTTTGCGGGTAATTTGTTGGGGGAGATCCGCACTTGGACCTACAAAGCCCGGACCATCTATGGAAAGTCTGGCCCGAGCCCGACCGGCACGGACTCGATAAGAAGGTTTTAGCGTGGAGCTGGCCCGGCGAGCCCGGACCATTTCAAACGAAGCAAGATCTGATTTTTTTTTTAGTCCGGGCCTGCCCATGAGGTTGATTGGGCTTGGAGTTACATCAACCCAGCCCATCCCAACCCAACCCAACCAATGTCCGATTTTATATAATATATATTATATATCCTAATATATCATATAATGTAAAGTATAATATGAAATTATCCTTTCGTTCTCATCCTCCTCCCCAATTATCCTTTCGTTCTCACGGCTGCCGACTTCGGCTTCGATGCCGACAATCTGAACAATGCCGACGACGACGCCCACCGCCTCCCCTCCTGACCCCCACGTCCCTCTCTCCTCTTACTCCTCCTCCTCCCCCGATCCCACCATAGCCCCCATCCCAATCCCTCGCCAACCCCTTCCCCTCCTCCGATCCAACCATAGCCCTCCTCCCCCCTCTGACCCCTCCCATCTTGATCCCCCACCGACTTTTGCCTTTGCCTCCTCCTCTTCCAACCCCGAATCCCCGTCCCCTGCTGACCCCCTCTCCTCCTCGTCCCCTCCCTGCCATGACCCCTTCCATCCCAATCCACTGCTGCTCCACAATGACGCCCTTCTCCACCCTCGCCGGTTGAGGCCATGATTCGAGAAACAACCCATGAAGTAGTGGGCTCGGTTCAGGAAAAGAGGCCCGAACATTGGGCCAGGCTCCAGCCTGTCTAAATGACGTGCTTTCTTGGGTGGATCCTAACCCGACCCGCCCCTTTAGCAGTAACAATTACGCTATTTAATAATTATTTGTACGTTATTTTCATTTCAGGGCGTCCAGGTTGCACCTATCTATTTTATAGCTAGTCCGAGCCGGTCGTGAAATCAGTTGGGTCTCAAATTTCTGCCCCAGTGTGGCCACCCTCGCGGTTGAATAAAATTTGCCCAACTATGCTATGTACCCGGCACATCCATCAGCCTTCCTCACAGGATGTAGGTGTTCCTTCACTTGAAGAGAGATTTATGCCCACACCTCGACAGTGATACTGGCAATCAAATGAAAGATCGGGAACGATTAGCATCCTAGAGGATAGGTGGCTATCTGAGGTTCCACTATAGAGCTGGCCTATCCTGATCGGCCATGGCGGGCTGGAAGGAGCAGATTCCATGATCTCTTTGTTTTGGAGGAGTGGAGGTGGTGCGAGGCCCTCGTCAGGCAGATGTTTGGGGAGCAGCTTGCTAAGCGAGTTCTGTCTGTACCGATCGCTGCAGGGGAGACAATGGACATGAGGGTCTGAAGTTTGATCGGGAGGTCGATGGAGCAAGCCCGAGACTTATCTAGGATGGTTGGCAGGTCTCTGGCTCGACAACTTGTCTTCTAGGTGCTCTCACTCTGACTTCCTCAAGGTGAACTTCGGTAGTAGTGTGGGCGAGGGAAGAAGCTGCGGAGGTATGGGATTCGTCATCAGAGACCACGACGCCAGATTCGTGGTGGTAGAGGGCGGCAGATCTTCGATACGTTTGTTGTGTGCATCGAGCTTAGAGCTGCATGGAAAGGTATTACCTATGCGAGATGGGTGTTGAGTTCGGATTGCATCCTCCTCGAGGAAGACTCGACCACAGTGATCGAGTGGGTCCAGAATCGAGTTTGTGCTGCTGACGAGATACCGCTGCTCTACGACATCCGCAAATTACTGAAGGAGTACAGCTTCCACCAGGCCACGCATATTTGTAGAGAGGCAAACTGTGCACTAATTGGATTACCTTTTTTGCTACTCACCATTCTGGAGATTTTATCTGGGCGGACCATATAATTTTCAGAGTCCTTATGTAGTTTTTTGTTTTCTGATTTTGTAGGTCGTATTGACACTCGATAAATATGAGCCGTCGTTTTACTAAAAAAATAAAAGAAAAGAAAAATATAGAAAAGAAAGGATGAAAGAATAGAAGGAAAAAAGAAGAAGATGATGAGGGCTATGTAGCTGGCCAACCTCCAAGACCCGACCTCCAGCAGCCGACTTATGTAGTATTTTAGCTATATATCCTGAGATCGCCCGATTTGTGACAAAACGAGCCAAACCTCTTTATTGAAGATCTTGGGTCAAATCATTTTTAAATTATTCGCGTTATTTTTTCAGAAAGGCTTTGTTCTCCATCATATACTTGGAGAAAGGGGGAATGCACGAGAGTCAAAGGACTGCTTGAATCCAACGTCAAGTTACACGTGTGTTGAGGGAAGCCAATTAAGCAGCAGAATGGGCTGCATGGCAGGCTTTTGGGGCCCACATTTTAAATGCACACGCTTTTGGTGTCCAGAGAACCCAACTTTTGTACTAAAACATATATTTTACTTTTCAGACTTTGCCTGATATATATGTATCAAAAAAGGAAAAAAAGAAGAAGCGGAAGCCCTCCATTATAGCCTCTCGATTGTCATGCATTGACATGAGCTACCATCCTCGTCCATAAAATTTCATGAACTAAGCCTGCAATGTAAAGTTTCTTTTTTTAAAAAAAAACCCTCATCCAATAAGGAGTTGTTTGTTTACTTGCATTTGAATAGATTGCAGTTGCAAATGCTGCAATCAAACTGTAAGCATCCAAAATAATTATAGGCTGCAATTGAACTACAAAAAATTAAAATTTTGCAATTACATTCGTAAATAAGATTGGCCACAATTCCAATTGCAACATTTGCAGCATTGGCAAGCAAATCATCCCATCACCCCTCAGCAACTAATAAAATTTAATATTATATAATTTTACTATATTAATATGTATCAATTATTTATATAAGTATATTACAAATATATAAATAAGTTATTACAATAATATATACTTATTATTACATCAAATAGATTGGAATGTTATATTATCATGATATTTATTCTTATAATTTATAATAATTATTAAGTATTATTCTAATTTATACTATACTTTTAATTGTTATTATTATATCATAATGGTTCTTATAATAATATCCATATTGTAAAAATAATCATATTATTATATTATAATAACTATTATGTGATACTTATTAGTTATTGTAATAGTACATATTATGAATATTTATTTACAATTATGATATGTATCTGATTTTTGTTATCGAATTATTTTAAAGTGATACAATTTTTATAGTAACATTGTTATAATAATCTAGCAATAATTTGATACTCTTTTGTACTAAAATTATAAAATGATATGATAGCTATCGTACCATTAAAGAAAAAAAAAAAAGGGTATGTTGCTATAAAAGTTACCATTAAGATGGTATATATATCATTATTGTTATTGCATCACAATAAAATTATTATGTATAATAGTATAGCCACAGCAATAGCCATAACTAGGATTATCACTAAACTTTAATTAAAAAATAATGCAAGAGCACGCTAGCAAAACCTAAATAATATACATGTCAACAACTTCATGTCGTTTTCATAAGTCAGCAATATATGTTTTCAATTGACATCTCAACTAATCGCCGGATTGTTTAGCTATCTACGCCGGGTCTCGTCATACGTAACAACAGAATAATGTTCAAGCCCTGGGCTCCCAGGTGTTAGGTGGGAAACCTAAGGGAGAGTTGTGTTGGTTCAGCTGACCGCGATGGAAGAGGGGAAGAGAGGGAAATGTGTTAGCTTTTAATACGACCGTTGACAAATAGCAATTCGAGCCGTCTCACCCGGCCAGCCGACTTCCCTTTAATTTAAATTTAAAAATTACGTAACAATCTATATCAGTCTATATTAATTTTTTTATCAATTCAGTATGATTTTTTTATTAGTATAATCATATATTGGTCAATATTATTTTTTTTGTTAGCATGATCTTGTTAGAGTAATTTTTGGGATCACATAATAACTTGTATTAACGAGTATTATTTTTCTTTATTAGCATTATCTTATATTAACCTATATTATTTTTCTTATATGGAGTCTATACACGAGTATATATAACCCCTAAGATGTACCAAATAGAATGGAATAGGAAAATAAAATCACTTTTTTCTCTCTTTTTCTCTTATTTTTCTCTTCTTCTACAAATATTTTAACATGGTATCAAAGCTACCGTCACCTATTATGTTGCCAGCATCTCTTCTGTCTTTATTATGGCCATCGTTGCCATGTCTAGAAGTTTGGAAGACCTCCATTCTGATCTATCAATCTCTGTTTCTGGATGAATCAACATCCGAAGATACTCTATTTTTCGGTGATCTACAAATTCTCTATTTCTGATAGATTAATGCCCGAAGATCCTTTGTTTTTTAATGGATCCGCAGCTCCTCTCCACTATTTTTTTTTCAACTTCAGATCTTCGGCCATCTCTTCTCATCATGGCTCGGTCCCTTTTTCTCCATTTTCAGTGTCATTTGTTGCTTTTGGCTTATTCACCATTTAGTTTGAAATCTCTTGCTCCTTTTCCATGGTGTCTCCGTCTACAAAAATCATCGACCTTTGGTTGCTTTCTCTCTGAGCTCTGTCCTCGCTACAACTATTATTTTTAAAGCATCTTTTTGCTGCCACATCATCGGACAAGTCAATCAACCAATACTCCTCTTCCATGGTGCCTTTATCTACGAGGATCGTTGACTTTCAGTCGTCTTCTCTCTGAGCTCTTTTCTCGTTGCAACCGTTATCTTTTATGTGTCTTCTTACTGCTACATTCTCAAACAAGTCAATCAACCACATCGACAAACATTTCAGTTTGTCACATTAGTTCGACACATTAGTTTGTCATATTGGCTTCTGAGTTATTATGTCAACTCCTATCTGCTACATTAGCTTTTGAGCTCTTATAACAGCTCGTATTCTGTCATATCTGCTCTTGATCTACCACCACGTCAGCCTTTGAGCTGCTATTTCCGCTTCCAGTCTAATACATTAGTTTTCAGGTACATTCGTGATTTAGTTTTCAAACTCAAATTGGTACTTATAGTACCATCTTGAGTTTGAAAGACAATATTAATATAATTTTAAGAATTAAGTAACAATCCGTATCAGCCCATATTATTATTTTTATTAATCAATATGATTTTTTCTTTATTAGTATGATCTTGTATCATTGTCACATTAGTCAGACACATCAGTCTGTCATATCGGCTTCTAAGTTATTATGTCAATTCCTAATCTGCTACATTAGCTTTTGAGCTTTTATAACAGCTTGTATTCTATCATATCTGCTCTTGATCTACGACCACATCAGCCTCTGAGCTGCTATTTCAGCTTCCAGTCTAATACGTCAGTTTTCAGGTACATTCGTGATTTAGTTTTCAAACTCAAATTGGCATTAATAGTACCATCTTAAGTTTGAAAGAAAATGTTAACATAATTTTAAAAATTAAGTAACACTCTATATCAGCCCATATTATTTTTTTATTAATCAGTGTGATTTTTTCTTTGTTAGTATGATCTTGTATCGGTCGGTATTATTTTTTTTATCAGTATGATCTCGTTAGAGATGGCATAATAATTTAAATTAATATTCTTTTATTAGCATAATTTTATATCAACTTATATTATTTATTTATTTATTTATTTAATAGTCAACCATCCGTTTCATCAGCGAGAAAGAAAGAATTCAGAAACCGGGGGCATCCAAACTTTTCAAAAGCGATGAGAGAAGGATGCACACGTAAGTGGTTGCTTTCATTTCGTACAGGATCAGCCAGCCGGCTCCACCTCTCAAATTCTTCCCGTCCGCTTGCAAGAAGCATCCGCAACCATGATGCAAGAACGGGGAAACGATCATCGCTATCCAACGAACTGGAGCTTAGGCCGGATTACTTCAGCCCGACCCATGCAATCCAAACCCAAGAAAATTGGCAAGGATCAAAGCGGGTGGATCGGGGTTAGGCGTTTTTTTTTTGTGTGCGTGTTTTTTTTCCCCTGCTCTTGGTTTGTCCTAATCCAGGCACCCCATCTTCTTCCCTTCTTTCGCGTCTCTCTCTCTCTCTCTCTCTCTCTCTCACCTCCGCCCCGAAACGAGAGAGAGAGACAGAGACAGAGAGAGATTCTTCGGCACGAGGCAGCATCACCACATACGGGAATCACATTGCCTCCGCCCCGCCTTTGGCTTTGTTACCCCGCCGCTGCGACCGCGTGTTTCCGAGCGGGGGGTAGAAGAGGGGAATAGAGGAAGGGAGAGGCGCATGGAATGATGCCGAGTTCTGCTGCTGCGACGATGAGAGGGAGCGCCCTCCCCCTCTCCTCCGGCCGGAGGATCCCGCTCAAATTCCGTCACCTCTCCATCTCGGCTGTCGGATCCGTCGAGATCAGGCTGCTCCTCTGCTGCTGCGTCGCCCTCGCGTTCCTCCTCCTCGCCTTCGGCTACCGCCACCGTCCCTCCCATCCTCCATCCTTGCCCCCTCCCGGGTACTGCACCGCTTCTCTTGGCTGCCCTCTCTTTTTTTTCCCCTTTCTTTTCTTCAAAAAATCGAAAATTCATTTCAAAACAAACAGACTTGTATGGTCTTTCATCGAGGGAACGTCACGTTCTCTTCTTGTCTCGAATGTAACCAAAGGATCTTAGATCTCCTCTCTCACAAAATGTTGTCGTGGCCTATCGAGGACGACGCTATCTTGTCTATTTCTTGTCGCTGGTTGTTTCTCTTTGTTTCTTTCTTCGTCTTCCATGGCTTTGTTGCTTCATTTGAACCCGTGCTCTTATTTTTCATATTTTTTCTGTGGCCGTCTCTGTTTTTCGAATCTGGTCAGCTCCACATATCACCTGCGAGGGATGGATCTTGTCATGTCTACTCAATAGTCCTTTTTTCCCTTGCTTTTTCCTGCTGCATCTTTCCCCACCCCCCCGCCCCCTATTTTTTTTGTTTCCTTTCTCCAGCATATTTTCCGCCATAGATTTGCTGCTTTTAGTCGCTTCGTTTATGTGGCTCTAATATTCTCTGTTTTATTCTTTATTTCCCCAAGTAATTGAATTAAGGCGCCCTAATCATGGTTATGGTATGGTACCCTTTATGAATTAGAGCTACTTTGCGCGCGATCAAAAAATTGATTTAGTTTGCAGCTTGGGGCATGTTATTTGTGGTACAAACTAAAATTAAAGCAGGGGGAAGATTAGGAACAACTCGGTCATCATAACTATCGCTGTCTTTGTCATCATGCTTACTAGTTTTTTTTTTTTTTGAGTCCTTTCAGTTTGATACTAATCGGTTCTTTTATTCACACACAACTTCGGTAAATCGTCAATGAAAAGAAAGGTACATAGAGCCCTAGAGCGAATTTCTGCATTTGAGATACAATAAATGGTAAGAATCCATTTGGCACAACCTGAAGCTGAGCTGAACATTACTATCCTGAATATTTCCAGTAACATGTCCAATCTGCAGCTCTCTCCTTGAAGCTAAGAAAGACATCGCTTGAATACCATATGTAGAGATTTTTATTTTTGTTTTTTTACACTTTGTTGTTCGGCATCCATGCTTTTCAAGACATATTGTTCATGAGCATGACCATAAACGGGGCAAATGTTTTATTTGTGGAACCAAACAATATGGAGGAACTATAAAAACGGTCCAGTATACGGGGCTCCTACCATCGTAGGGTTTGGAAAGGGTTAGATATACGTAGCCTTCGCTTGCATGCAAAGATGCTATTTCCGTATTTCAAACCTGTGACACACAGGTTAAAGTGAAACAACCAAACATAATGGAGGAACTATATGATCTTTACTCATTACGCTTAATAACCTTCATAAGGCTGTGATATGCAAAAGCTGCATCTACTATTGAGTGCTGCACAAATGTACAAGGAAGCTTTGCAGATCCACCGGTGTTATGGTGTAGAGATGCATCAAATGGTTCTGATATTAGAGAAGACCACTGAGGCTTGTCAAGCTGAATTTCCAGGCATTGCAAGCTGTATTAGAAAAGACCACAAACTGGAATGTTAGTTATTCGGTCCAGTTTTCCTTTCCGATTATATACATATATCTATGTGTGTGTGTGTGATATATATACACACATAAATATATGTATATATACACACACATACACACATAAATACACACACACACACATAAATATGTATGTGTGTATGTACCATTTACAAGTTACATTGAAAGGAATTACTAATCTAGCAAATCCTCAGTTAGTTACCTATAAATTTGCTGGCAAAAGGAGAGAGAGCAAGGAGGAGGGGGGGGGGGGGGGGGGGGGCACTAATCATTTGGAGTTCTTCTGATATTGAAACTATCTAATTCCAGTCATTCTTCTTGTCCATTACCTTTTTTGCTGCATCCTTTGCAGCACTCTCTGAAGCTGTTACATAGATGTCAAATCTGCAGCCCATTCTCAAGAAGGATATTTGGTGAATCCTGCATCAATTTTTCTGTAGGTTCTTTTAGAGACTTTTTATTTCCTTCCTTTTATATTCTTAATCATATCCTTGTGAAGGGATTGTGCAATTAATTTATGCCTACTTGAAAGAGTCAAAGCAATGATTCCAGTTATGGGCTTAATTTTATGTTATTTAGGAGAATTTGTTTGTTTTGTATATAGGTTGGTGAGTGGTGACAAGCAATTTCAAGTGTCAGCTCTAAAACTTCATACTTGTCCCAGATATGGTCCATATGGATAACTTTTCTTGTAGAATCCTTAACCCAAATTTTATGCCCATTCTCAACATTCTTTTTTTTATTATAACGATCTCTCACTGATTATGCAACATTTAATGTGAAAAAACTTAACATTGCAATGTGAATTTGAACATCTGGATGACAACATTTTGAATCATCACTTTTAGGACTGGAAATTCAATAACTGTTTACACTGATTTGGTTAAGCTGTCTTGAAAAATCTTAGTCTGTATTTGCCCCAAAACATGCTTCTTATGTAAATGCTATAATCCTTTGTTCTGTACAGGAAAGGTTACACTATATTGATTAACACATGGAAGAGAAATGACCTGCTGAAGCAATCCGTTGTTCATTATGCTTCCTGTAGTGGAGTTAATTCCATTCACGTTGTGTGGAGTGAACCTGATCCACTATCAGATTTGTTACATGATTTTTTGAGGCAAGCTACACGGATGAACTCTAAAGATGGCAAATATATTGAAGTAACATTTGATTTGAATCAAGAAGATAGTCTGAACAACAGGTTCAAGGAAATCAAGGGTTTGAGAACTGATGCTATCTTTTCAATAGATGATGATGTGATATTTTCCTGTTCAGCTGTAGAATTAGCTTTCAGTGTCTGGCAAAGTGCCCCAATGACAATGGTGGGATTTGTACCTCGCATGCATTGGCTGGATAAGTCGGTATGCCCTTGCCGATTCATATTTTGAACTTAAATTCTTATCCTTTCATATTTTTGTCATAGACTAAATTTTGGGACAAAATCTCCTACTTCCAATCTTCATTCACATTTTATTTACATTCCATTTATTCAGATTATTTGCTTTCTCTATAATGTGCATCTAAATTTGTGGAAGAAATTCTCTAAAATGTACACCAAGCATTTTCCCAACCCCCCCCCCCCCGGGGCTTGGGAAGAAAATTTATTACTTTTTCCTTTTTGTCTTACAACTTCTGTTTAGAACTTCTTGGTGAAGAATACAGTGTACTTTTTTTTCAGAGAGGCAGTGTGGAACAGTATAGGTATGGGGGCTGGTGGTCAGTCTGGTGGATGGGTACCTACAGCATGGTTCTCTCCAAGGCAGCCTTCTTCCACAAGAAGTATCTTGATTTGTACACAAACCATATGCCTGTGGCTATAAGAGATTATGTAACCAAAAACAGGTCTGTATGGAAATTATTGTTACTTCTTAGGTTTTGATAGAGTGATTTGTATTCTTTAATTCCTTTAATTAATGATGCTTCATTTATTTATTTATTTATTTATTTATTTATTTTTTTTTTTTTGGGGGGGGGGGGGGGGGTGTTCATTTATATTGCAGGAACTGTGAAGATATTGCAATGTCTTTGCTTGTTGCAAATGTAACTGGTGCTCCTCCCATATGGGTAAAAGGTGAGGAAGCAATTTGTTGGAGAATTCTGTCACCATTTATCCTCTTTCTTTGTTTTGAGATGAAACTGCACTTTGGTTTGATCATAGGATGATACTGAGGAGTACTATTATTGTTGCATGCTCACTGTTGTTTAAAGAAGAAAACTTGGACAGTAGCTAGCCTCTATAAGTTTTATATATTTGATGCATGACCTTCTCTTGATTTATTGCATTATATGTCTTGATGTATACAAATCGACATGTATGTGTTGGGCTTCTTATATAGAGTGCAACTAGTGGACAATGCACTTCTGATTGATAGGCAACAAGGAGTAAATTCCAGTATTTGGAAGAATGAATTGCATTTTCAGAGTTCTAAAATTAGTCAAATGATTTTAAGAAATAATAAAATGCAGCTACAATAAAATTAACAATCAATCATGCTTTTGTCTCTTGATGGTTCCTGCCAAGTTAATATTTGAACATACCCTAGAATCACCATTTATTTATTTACCAGCCTATGTATTTTATGACTTTTCATCAATTCTAGTCAAGATGAGTTTAGATCTCCTATGAAAGAAAACAAGGGACAGGAGCAAAGCTAAGATATGACAGGAATGAGTTTATTTCGCAATAAACATTTGCAAATTATGTAGTTTTATATGAGTATAGACGTCTTTCTAAGTTAACTAAAAGAGATTCAGCTGGTTCAATTGGAGAGGAATTAATAGCAGTGGAGGATGACCTTCATCTATAATAGTCAAAGCATGCAAGACATCATCTTCCTAATTGCATCCATCTTCTGTATTCTCATAGGCACATATGCCTATTAGCATATTCAGATCTAAAATCAAAAACATCCTCATTTAGTTTTAGATCCCATATTAGCTGTTATGTTTGGATTCAAGTCTAGACTTTCAATCCTTATCAGAATTGGAGTCATATTTTGTGCAAGTTTGTACTGTTACCTGCATGTGTCAACTGATAAAAATAATTGGGCTTCAATCCTTGTTGAAGCTCATGTGGGACATAGGAACTGCAACCACAAGTCTTAGCCAGTTTGATGGCCCAATTGTTTTCATAAAAATGAATGTATTTGTGCTACCCATCATATGTAATAATTTCATTTTATCTTAATTTTTTTCTCCTTATCATCGATTTGATTCTCTTGTATTTTCTTTTCCTTGATTGTTATTCCTAAATTCCTAATAACTCAACTTCGTAGGTTGGCGACAAGCCACTGTAGAAACGATGTTAATTTTAATTTATATGACGCATGAAAATTGGTTTTCCTTAGGAAGGAGGGTGGTTGAATGTATGTAAGTTCATATACTACTGAAATTAAATACTAGAACAGTTGCTGAAGGAACTTTTTTTTGTTTGGCCTAAACCTGACATATCCCCACTAAGACCCTATCAGTTCCTGTAGGTTAATTATAAATATTAAGGGTTAAAATTCTTGAAGCTTGTGTCCTCAAGAGATAGCACATTATATGCTTTAGTTTATTTCTGTTGCCTCTGTTGCCTATATGCTAGCTTAATATCAATATTGCCATATGGTATGGAAATTTTTTATGAAAAAATGGGCCAACCTCATTTTTCTGTTATTTTTTTAAAAAAAATACAGTCAGACAGTTGTTACATGCTGGTTATTCAGTTTTTTTGTTTGTAATTGTGCCTGGTCATGTAATTTTAGACTTGTGTGTAGATAATGTGATGGCAAGGTTATTGGAATACCAGTGATTCATCTCAAACAAAACTTACATGTGAAGGTTTGGATAAAATTTATTATTTTCTGGGATTAAATCATACAATCTAGTAGAAGAATGCAACAGATTATTACCTGTAGACCTGAATGTTATGTCCAAAGCTTTTATCTGATATAAGCATATTCACAAAATGCTTGTGAGATATAGTGCTGAGGCTATTATCCTATTACTCATGATCATGTGAATGTTAAAGCACAGTTGGTTGAAAACTCTCGTTGAACATGAATTTTCAAGTATGAGTAAGAAGGAGGTGTATGTTGATATTCTGCATCATGCGGAGTGGACAGAAACCTGTCCTATTGGACCAGATGCATAATGGTTGATAGCCATTTCAAAAAGATTGAGAAAGTTGCAGATAAGGAACTGTTTACCCATATCCTGGTTACTGGTGCAGTTCATACATGTCTCATCCAGGACATGGAATGAAATCACCCTATTAATAATGTACTCCAAGCTGGAGAAGTAAGATATTTTGCTTTGACTTCAGGAGAGATGTTTCAGATTATGCAGTCAGGTTTACGGATCCTCTAACAATGGGACAGATCAACAAATTGGCAAAGTTCTAATGTTTGGAAGCTTTACATTATTAGGGCCTTCTTTGTTGTACTTTGTGTAAACTGGTTCTCACCTGTTACCTTTATTTGAAGGGATATTTTTAGTATCCTCTCCTTTGAATAATTCTATTAGTGTTACTCATATTCTTCTGTCCTCTCTGTTTTATTCGTTATCTCTCTTCTTTCATCCAGAAAAATGTCATGTTTTTTGTTGCACATGTTGTGAAGTTAATGCATGGGCATTATATATGTAAAGAAATTATCTTACAGTTCTCGTGCTGGAAGGTTGACACAATATAATAATATATACTGTCATCCATAGCTTCATGATTGCAATTAAATTACTATATGGAGGTGTTTGAGAATGTCAACTGATTGTGTTTTAATGCAGGCAGGGTATTCGAGATTGGATCAACTGGCATCAGTAATTTAGGAGGTCATAGCCAAAGGAGATCACAGTGCCTCAATGTGTTTGCTGCAATTTATGATCATATGCCTTTGGTAGCAACCAATACGAAGGTCATAGACAGCAGGCATAGTTGGTTTTGGTGATCATTGTGGGTTTGTAATGGTCTGTCAGCTTTTTTTTTTTTTTCTTTTATTTTTACATTCCTGTTAATTCATTTAGATCATTGTAATCTTTATCTGTATCATATCAAGGCGATCGATATTAAATCCATGTGATGTGCATTTACGACCGTTCTAATTTTGTATTGAGTTGAAAATCTTGTGTATTCACACTTGCACTGTGGATGGTTTGCCTACGAGGACAGAGGGTGTTGGCTATAAGCTGGAAAGTAACTAAATGTTAATTTGCGAACAAGTGAAATTACTAAATGTATTAATAGAAAATGTTTTACCCTGTAGTTTTTCTTGTGCATAATGGGATGTTGGTTCGGTTAAAATATTACATGCATTCCTTTTGATGATATATTACATGCATTCTGAAACAACAGTGTTTGATCTGCAATTTGTCTACATCAGAATCCTGGGGAGAAGATTCTTTCTTTCGGTGTTTTTTTCTTTCATGTTCTCCTCGTTCCTTCCAATGATGAATAAACAAGACTATGGCTCGAAAATTAGGGCTGCAGCAAGGCCCTTTGCGCCGAGACTCCAAACCGAATGATAAGTTGGACCGATGCAAGTAAGAACTACTATTTTCTGCGCAAACTTTTTAATTTTTTTGTGCTCCTTTGTTAAGGTTGACTGCGGTTTACTGCAGCATTCATTTATTCGGTATTTCGGCTCATCATGTGCTTATGCGAAGACCACCAAAGGGAATCAGCCCTCTAACATAACTCACCAACCAAACGTTTCATAAGTGGAGCAAAATCAGCTTGATCAAACAAGAAGCAAAAGTAAATCACAGCATAAGATAATTGGTCAATTCGAGGTGGGAGTTGTGCCATTGCAGTATTTGCGATGAAAAATCCTAAAACAAGGATGGTCGATATAGGTTGGATTGGATGTTTCGACCTCCATTTGAAGACTTTCACGAGTAAAAGCAATATTCAACATGTTGATTCACAATTTTAGGAGCCGCGGCTAGTATTTACCTACTCTTGTAATCCTACAACAGTGATCCCTGGCGTGCGCCGACCCCCGGCTGCTACCAGCCTGCCAGAAGAATCTCTGATCACGAATCCAACACCACCGGATACACCATCCATAGACATACTACCATCGAAGTTTACTTTGAGATGACCAAGGGGTGGGGGCACCCAAGAAACATGGGCAAACCTGGGCGCTACAACAGCGGAAAGAGTGCCCTAGATGTCCCTCGCCATCTCAGTAGAGAACAACGTGGTAACTGCAGTAGGCTCCCTAGCATGCACTACAGCTTTATCCACCACCATCCTCGGCGACAACCTCCTACCTTCAAATATGTCGGCATTCCTGTCCAACCAAATATGATAGGCCAGGTATGCCCTGAGAATCCTCCCTCCCAAAATTTGGGGCTCCGTATAGAAACTCTCAACAAATGGATCAAATTCTATGTCGACTCTATCACCTGGGGTAAGGGTGCAGGTGAACTACTCTAAATCTCCCTCGCTCTAGGGCACTGTAGAAGGGCATGATCGATGGTCTCCTCAATCTCCGTGTACACCTGACAAAACTGGGTAACCCAAACTCCTCGCCGAGCTAGCACGCTTCTGGTCGATAGACACCCCCATGCCACCTTCCAGATAAAAAGCGCCACTCGCGGGTGAACCCGCATCCTCCAGATCCATCCTCCCTCAATCTGTCGGGCTGGCTCCCTACTGCACAAAGTATGAAGATCCCTAGCTCTTACCTGCGTCCGGCCTGATGGCATCCATACTAACCTGTCAGGCTCTTCCTGGGCTGGTACCGGAAGAGCCAGAACTAACTCTGCCAACTGCTCTCCAAGAACCTTCCGAATCAGCTCAGCCCTTCACTGACCCCTAATAGGGTCCAGCAAATCACCAACTCTATATCCACTCAACCTCGCCGAATCCACCATGGTCGGCAAACAACTGATCGGCAACTCAGTCACCCAGCTGTCCTCCAAAACATCAATAGATCGTCCGTCCCCAGTGGCTCATCTAATCTCCGGAAGCACCAACATGGCTCTGACACACATCTCCCTCCAGATCGGTGAATGGTGACTGCCAGCCCGTGTCCCAGGCAGCAAAGGACCATACTTGGCTCTCATCAGCGAGGACTACATAATGTCGGGCTTTAGCATGAATCTGGCTACGTGCCGTGCCGCTAGAGCCTCCCGTCTCACCACCAAAGACTGCAACCCCAAACCTCCCAATCTAGTCGGCTGACACACAACCTTCCATGCCAATAAGTGAATACCGCCTCTACCACTACTCCCCCAGATGAGATTTCTAAAGAGCTGCTCAAGAGTCCTCAGAAATGCCACTGGAATGAAAGAGTTTGAGAGAAAGTAAGTGGGGATCAAAAAGAGAACTGACCGAACCAAAATGATCCTTTCCGTCATCGCTCGCTCACTCTCCGCTCTGCACCAAGGCAGGCGGGCACTAGCATGGCATGGCACGGCACGCGTGGATCCCGACAGCATATGCAATCCACCACTGGATTCGGCCCCATCTGCTGGGGCTCACCTACTTGCTGGCCTCGGCTCCTCCTTCACTCCCCTTCCCCTGCCTCACCTATAGTTCGATCTGATGACCCGGTGGGATAGATGTTTCCGGAGAAACGTGCCGTGATACCCGTTCCATTAATTCCACGTCCACGGTGGGCGAAGCATACGCGTTCCGGTGCGCATATTCGGCAGTAATAATTCGAGAGAGACGACAGGTTACGGCGAAGGAAAAGGTGTGTTGAAGAGATGGACACAGAGAGGGAGAGAGAGGAGGGCGATCAAGGCAGCTGGGTATGCGAGAGGGAGTCTTTTGGCGCTTGCAAAGGTGTCGCTCTCTAGGGTGCGAGCGTGAGATCTCGTGGAGCACCACGGCCACGTCTTTTCTCCCTCCAAACCCAACGCCTCTGGGCCCCTGGTGCGTGGTGTCCGTCCGCACCTAATGGAGTTCGCCTCCGTTTTGGAATTTTAGGTGCCCGTGCTGCCAGCCTCGCTTCTCCCCTGCTCCAGCGATCCGGAGCGCAGGAAAGAGTTACTGCGAGTGGGTAGAAGTATTTGGTGATGGCGGACTCGGGCGGACTCGCTCCTGCAATTGAACACGACATATACAATCCAATCCGGTGCCATCCTTGATAATTTGAACAGCCCTTTTAATATACGGGCATTAATAGTATTACGTCCATTTTGAGCAATGCTTCTTGTTAAGCAATGTCAAGCGACCATGCGTATAAGTTTGTTTTTGAAAGTAAGGAGAAAAATATAAAAGAAAAGAAATCAATTCCTGAAACAGAATATTATTTAACATTGATGATCTTATTCTTTTTTCTTTTTCCGAAGAGAAACATTAGCAATCTAACAAAATCCTGATAATTACGGACATCCTTTCTTTTCATACTTGGCCCTGCTCCACCGGCTGAACCATCCAAGACTTTCTTAAAAGGATTTTCGTGGTCCTCTATTACACACTTAACTAGCACATTTTTCCCAAGTAACTTTTTTAAGAAATACAGTGAAATGAAAAACTTCTGTTTACCTTTCCGGCTTACATGGTCGTTCTTAGAATTATGTGACAATAGGAACAGTAATGTTTATAATCAAATTACATGTTTTTAGATTTACAGAATATTATAACCTCAATATGGAATTGGAAAAGGTATGCTGATTTTTTTTTTTTTTGTTTTTCTCAAAATTAAAATTAATTACTAATAAAAAAACAAGGGAGAAATGACATATAGGTCTCACAGACATTTCAAGTAATGTCGATGCCGGGAGGTGTTTCGCTTTCATCTTTTAAATCATCTTTTTCTCTTCAGCAGCTTGTGGGATATTAAATCTTTTGACTTAATCTCAGGCGTCCTCTAGGTTTCGCTTGAACTAATATGAATAGTCAGAAAGAAGTATAATGGACACAAGTCGATGTCACTAGGTCGACTGATGGACACAAGCGCAAGTTGGCATCTTTTCACATCACCATCAGTAATTGGGGCCGTCCATTCTTTACCTCTCATAGATACTTCTCTTACAATTCTAGTCCGTATTATTGCATTCAATCTAGTGTAATATCACAGTCTCTCAACATTACTTCTTCTTGGACATGATATTTTAGAAAACCTTACTGCGATTATCATGAGATGAGAAACAAAGGATGCCAGTTGACCATTACACCTCTCTCTCTCTCTCTCTCTCTCTCTCTCTCTCTCTCTCTCTCTCTCTCTCTCTCTCTCTCTCTCTCTCTCTCTATATATATATATATATATATATATATATATATATATATATGCACTTATGTACACATACGGGTACATACATGTGCACATTCTACGTACAGCTTATTTGTAATTAGGCTATCTATTTATACATATGAGAAATTTAAGTTGTTGTCACTGAAACTCAATCCAACCCCGGCACCTAGTTGGTGGTAGTTATCAGAGATCCCAACTCATCTACCATCCGAATCAGAGAGATTAGATAAGATTGTTGCACACCCTCGTGATGCTACGGTGGAGTTGGATAGTGAAGTAACGACTTCAAGTGGCACTCCAATGCCGGCTCCAACCTAAAATAGCAAAAATAAAAAAGTCCATCCATCAAAGCATCCCAGCAAAATCTTCTGATGCCTAAGTGGGACGCAACTCTCAGAGAACAGAAGGAGGCCTGAGAAAGGTAGAAAGGCAGCCCAAAAGAATCAAAAGAAAACTTCTTTGAAAGGCTTTAAAAACACAATATATAGGCAAGAGTTAGAATCTGCTCGTGAGTGGTTCGGGGTTATATAATAAAGCCGTAGCATCCATGTGGTCAAGACTAGCCAAAATGAGCAAGCCTACTTACCATCCCAACCCAATCTTAAGTACAAACCTTTTGTTTTAATTAGTGGTGTCTTAACATATTTGATGACAATGCATATAATATAATCTATCTTAAATGTGAATTGTTAACTTCTTAGTTCTTACTTCCATGCCACGTGGAACTTGCATTGGCTAGTTCTTTTAAAAATTTAATCCAAGTTGGCTTTGAAGATCAATTCAACTCAATCAACTTTATGCCAAAATTATTCTAAGCCTAAAAAATTGAGCTCAGCCTTCAAAACCAAATTTCAATAGCTGCATCCATTTTGAATACCTAACCATTGTGCATGCTGCATTACATTTGGAGTAGCGGACAAAAATGTTGGCAATATATTATTCAAAAATCAAATATAGAAAAGGATATCAACACCAGGGTATGCATGATTGGGGATTTTTTGTTCCAATGCTTGTTAATACCTTGAAACATTCCACAACTTTTCCTACTCTTAAATATGCAGGAGAAAGTAAGAAAAAGCCATTGAACAACAATCAACGTACATGCTAGGATTGACATAGCCAAGGAAAGTTGAAACCAGAAATATAACTTATGTACAAAGTGATCGTAGGTGCCCAACCACCAATCTACTGATTGGTGAAATGTATTGATCTTTGCATCAACTAGCTGAGCTCCACGGCAAATAAAAGAATTATATATTATTTATATATGTGTGATACATCTTGGAATAAGCCAATATAGAAACCGACCAATCAGATCTCGCCACAAAACCTTCAATCAACCAAACCAAGACTGCCACATGTCCAATCTAGAAGCCGATGCATGGAGAACTCTTTGAATTTCAAAATCTCTCCCTAACAGGTAACATCTCAGCTATAACTGCGAGTGTCTCGTTAGTCGCACCAGAAAAGATGCGTGAATGAAACGACCGCACGTGATCTTCACGACGTGCAGTGTTTTAAAAATATCCAAACCACATGTCTGAATCCTTTAGAGACGGGCATCATCCCTCGTCTATACAAACCAATCTTGAAAGAGCCTCCAAGTAAGTACTTTTGAGCCCTCATACATTTTTATACTTTCGCTTTGCCATTCTCCCAATACCTTCATTGCTTTCTGAGAGTTTCTCTAACTTAAGCATCGAAGAGTTCCTGCTGGATACTCTCCGGCAAGAGAACTTCATCGTCTTGATGTTTGAGGTTGAATCAAGCGGCAGAGCAAAGGTCTAAGCATGATCTTCTCTTTCCAGCACCACCTCGATGGGTCGAAGACCGAAGGAGGTAGGAGATCAACATGCAACGAAGTCAACTAGTTAGAAGGTTTTCAATAGGAGACTCTCCGATACTTAAGTTAGTAGAGATCTAGAGTAAAAGTGGGAAAGAGAGAGAAAATGAGAGTGGAGGAGTGCTCTAGAAAAGGTGGAAGCTTAAAAATGCACACCTGAAGGTCCTCCGGTCATCCTTGTATATAGGATGAAAGTGGTGTCCGTTATCTAATTTACCGAAAAATGTCATATTCGTGCTATAATGACTATGCATTAACGGCATAGTAACGGCTTTCTACGATTGACATGCAACGATAATTGTGTCAATTGTTTTCACTACTATACTAGTGTAAATATTGCTAAGACTATGAATGCAACTCATTCAATAATCTTTATTGTTACTTTTATGTAAGATCGGCCAAAATGTCACATTAGCCAATACGAAGACCATCCTCTTTGGTTAAAACTGAGGTCAACGAGGTAGGAGCAATTCGAGATCGGGATAACCAATATTTTCCCCCATTAGGCTCAGAAGCACAATAATCGTGTGTGTGTGTATCCTGGTTATATTTCCTAGTTGTCTTCGATAATTTGATCCTTTATTTAATATTTATTTTGCAAAAAAATTCTGTATCTATGGGGGATCTACTCGACCGGAAGCCGTACATAATGTCAATACTAAGAACCCATAGCAGACTTACACGTGATCTTTGTAATCTTTCGTTTCTCGTCTATTAATAAATAATGGATGGTAAGGCGGTGTGTATTGAGTACATGTAAGAGTGGAGATGCCAGACTGGCATATTGAGATGGGAAGATCTGAGGCGGTTCGGGAGATTCTACCAGCCAACCAATCCTGGTCTTCGTCTGCTGGCTGGGGGGAAATAAATTGGCGGCGGGCCTGGGCATCCACTCCCAGTAAGAATCCTCCTCTTACTTCTTTGTCCGTTATCCATCTCTCCCTCTCTCTGATTTTGTTTTTTTCTTTTTCTTGTTCGTTTTCAATTCCTTCTTGCCTCCAGCTGTGCCCCTGGATACGTAAATTAAGCTCACCAGACCTTAATTTTTATTTTTCAAGCTCTATAAGGCAGGCCTGGGTTTCGATAAGGGTGTGGGCGGCCGGAAAATGGGAGTCCAGGTCGCCGGAACCTACGTGCACTGGTCCTGGCAGCTGCAGCCCACCCATGCCCCCTCTTCTTCCTCCCACATCTTGGCTTCCGTTTTCTCCTCTCTCAGCTCTAGGAGAAATGGATGCATCATCGGCGGCGATCGCGCCCTCACCTATCACCTTGCTAACCACCCCCGCTCACCGTTCCTCGGGGCCTGGTTGCTGCCCCGCACTCGATCCTTGGAGATCCCCAAAGGAAGCCGAAGGCGAAGAAGGGAGCATAACCTATGGGGGGCTTGCAGTGGTAGCCTTGAAAGCTTCGCTGGTGACGACGGCGATGAGGAGGAGGAGGAGGAGGAGGAGGAGGAGTTCGTTAAGAGGCTCCAGGAGTTAGCCGATATCAATTCCGCATCAAGAACAAATCACGATGCAAAGAGCAGCAGCAGCACTACTATTAGTTATGATGACGCCTTCTCCTCCTGCTACTCTGTTTCCTCCTCTTCTCTACGGTCCTCCTCTGAGCCCTCGATCGAGCCTCCCTGGCTCTCCGGCAGGCCGGAACCGCCGGACTGGCTGGCGAGCGTGGAGCGGAACGCAAGCAGCGTGGATATGCCACTCTCCCTGCGGATTATAAAACGGAAGAAGAAGGGATCCTTCTTGAGAGAGGCGGGCGAGTCCGCCTGCTGCTCCGTGATGAAGGCTTTCTCCTCCATGGTGTTCATCGTCCGGGAGCTCCATAGCTTCGCCCTCCAAATGCGATGGACCCTCTTGTACGAGGATCTCCAAGGGATCCTGGTCAAGGTCCAACAGGAGATCCACACTTCCTTCGTCTGGCTCTTCCAGCGGATCTTCTCCTGCACGCCGACCCTCATGGTTTCTCTCATGCTCCTCCTCGCCAACTACACCGTCTACTCTATGGGGCACTCCACCTCTATCGCCGCCGCCGCCGCCGCGCCTAATTCTTCGCCGCCCCACCAATCCGCCGTCGTCACCGTCGTAGACGACGACCGACAACAGAGTAATAACCAGCCGGGACTCGAACCTTCCTACATCACGAGAAGAATGGCCTCGGTTGGTGGAGGCGGCGGAGGAAAGGTGAGGCCGGTGGCGGGGGCCACAGATGACGGACGGTCCGACGGATCCTCTTCGTCGTCGTACCGGAGCCGCACGATTCTTCCTGACGGGATCTCAGTAGTCATGGAAGGAGGTACAGAGGGGGAGGGCTCGGCAGCTGAGACGGAAGAGGAGGCGGCGAGGGTTCGGAGCAGGATAGTGGAGGAAGCTTCTATAATGCATGCGAGCATGAAGGATGGGGCGCTGATGGACCCCGACACGTTGAAGCGGCTGGTGGCGCCCGTTTCGGTGGATTTGGAACCGGAGGACTACTCGGAATACTTGCGGACGGAGCTCAATTACCGGCTGGCTCTGGCCCAAGAGCCCGACAATCCCCTTCTCCTGTCGAACTTCGGCCAGTTCCTCTGTCTCGTCCTCCACGACCACGAGAGGTAATCCATCCATCTTGTTCCTCTCGTCAGTTGATTCTCGTTGGTTTGGTCTTTTAATGTTCGAGTATTTGATATGGAGCTTTCCGTGAAGCGTCCATTGATTCGGATACTCGGCTATCGTTCGGATCCTGTATTTTCTTAGTTGTATTTTTTATCCATATCCTTGGTACCTTCGAGCTAGCACGACCTGTTTGAAGGAATTATTTGTGGAAGAACAAGAGATATTTCTTTGGTTGCTCATGATTTATACAGTTCGACTTATATCTGCTGGCTTCTTCTCTGTTTTGGTGGGATGAACCAATAGCTGGATGATGGCATTTGCAGGGCTGAGCACTACTTCAAGAGGGCGGTGCGAGCGGAGCCCGCGGACGCGGAGGCGCTGAGCCGGTATGCAATCTTCCTGTGGCTGGCGCGCAAGGATCTGGCAGCGGCGGAAGAGACCTACCTGGAAGCCATCGCCGCGGATCCCGGCAACACCGCCCATGCCGCCAACTATGCGCATTTCCTGTGGAGCACTGGGGGCGAGGACACCTGCTACCCTCCCGATGGCGATGTCGCGTAGCGGCGGAAAAGTAATAGCAAAACTAGTCCAGCACTCGAGCAACGGACAAAACAACGCCGAGGGAACATAGTATTTGTAGCGGTATAAAAATATAGTAAGCACCGAGATGGCAAACGAATACACGATCGGAAAAGCAGGTGGCAGCTATCAGGTTTTCTCGCTATTTGTTAATTGGATTGTCTCCCTGTGGGGTGTGGGTGGGTGAGCTCTGGTTTGGAGATTTTTGCCCGCCTGTGGGGATGGGGCCGCCGGTCTTTCGTCGCCATGCGATCTTTTTGCTGCTGTGCAAGAGGCTTACGTACCTGTTGAGAACGGAGTGGGGGAGCGAGCCGCCTCCTTGTAATTAGCAACGATAAAAAAGTAAGGGGTCTTCCTCAACGGTGATTCCGGCTTTTTCCGTAGCAAAGCCTCGCATTCTCACTGCATCTTTTCTTTGATCTGGTTAGAAAGTGGTCTTGGGAAACGCGGGCTGCAGTTTGCCTTCTGCAATTGGTGGGCATGTGACGAGCTTGCAAACTGTCGCACCGCCCAACTTTGCTTGCAATGCCAAAAGCGAAGCGAAGGCCCTTTGCGTTCTTCGGCCTAACAACCTTAAAAAAAGATGTGGAGTGCCGTAGGTGCACGTGATGAAAATTTACAATAATTCTTTAGGGAAGCCCCAGTTTTAGTTAAATAAAAATATTTTTATGCGCAACAAAAGTATTCTTTTAAAGTAAGGCTTTCACGGTTCCTTGATTTTGATATACAGCAATTGTTATAATCTAGTGCAAAAGTTTGAATTGAAGAGTGCTCTTTTATTTCAGTGAGTAATGCAAATTTAAACGATCGATGGGCATTGTTTTTTCTATTTTATAACCACTATGATGAAACCGTAACAAAAATACAAATAGTGATAAGCTTCTGGCTGGTGGACCCTTCAAGATCGGAATGATGCATCGGTCAGAGCTTGTTCAAGAAACAGTTCGCTTTTTTTTTTTTTTTTTTTTTTTTTTTTTTTTTTTTTGATGTAGCAGATTTAAGTCAGTTTTTTTAACCCATGTTCCCATGTTCGAGAAAGAGTTCCTTGTTGAGCTGACATTTTCGCTGCCATAGTGGATGGCCTGCAGAAATTTCATAAATAAGAGGTCATTTTCTTCCAGATGCATTAAGACGCCGGAGGCACTCCCAGATTTCTCGTGATACTTATCTCGAGTACTAGTAAACTTTTCAGACTATCTAACAACCAAGACTAAGAAGTTTGACTCTGGAGGAGCCAAATCTTTATGATCTCTAGTGGTTAACTCAGAAGCAATATTCTACCGATGTGCATGTCTGGTAAATCAACCCCCGCTTTGGGTAGAGAAGTGAGTCCACAATAACCCGTTCCATCCAGGTCGAGACTTCCTCCTTTTGAGCAAAGACATGGCTGATTTGTAACATATGACCCGCCCCATATGTGTAGTGCGTTCGGGCCATAAAGGAAACGTCCCTCTGAGTCCAACATTGAATGAGTCGGCGGATCCTCACTCGGTTGACTCTGGGTGGTCAACTGGTCATCCCACTCACCCGGTCACCCCTTGTCCTGTCCTCAGCATGAACCTACTTCAAATCAACAGAGCCGTTCGGCGTGAGGCAAAAAACCTGCCTTCGGATCTTCTGAATGCCTATACTTGCGGACTGTCGGAGCTCATCCCTCCCATTAACGAAGTTCCGCATGCTTCGCCCGATCTTGCCCAGATCAAGCTCTTTTCCTGGGCCAAGGCTGCGAGGCCCCCTCGAACCCATTGCCAGGCATTCCGATTCTTGAGCCCACTCCTGTGGAGCCGAAACCCCTGTTCAAAGCCCAAGTGTCCCAATCTGTGGCAGCCAGGCCCCCAAGAGCCTGCTCACGTTCCAGACCTATCTACCTTTGGAGGCCCATCAAGCATCTGCTGTGCCCAAAACACCTCCCAGAACTAGATCGATTGGCAACTGCGAAGCCGATCCCGACCCGTAGGAGAAAGAAAGTTGCTTCGTCCTCAAACTTGACGCCTGAGTCCTCTGCTGTGGCCTTAAATCAAGTGCCCCACCATATCCTCGTAAGCTGGTTTTTTTTTCCGGGCTTGTGGGATGGTGCTTGAATTGAATTGCTCTTGCTTCGCCGTCTCTTTGGTTTGCACTAGTCTTGGTTTGTCTTCATTTTGAGCAGCCCCTGATGTGCTTCTGTCCGGGAGTTGCTAATTTGTTTTACTCTCGGCTGGTTTTTTCATGGATGGGAGGGTGGTATTTCTTTCCTAGGAGCTGCCCGTTTGTGGAGGCCGTGTTTTCGTCCTCATGATCGTCATTTATTGGAATATGAGGGGGTCGGGGGCCCGGGCCAAAAGGAGAGTTGTTAAAGATCTCATCCTCTCCTTCAGTTGTGATATTATCCTTCTTCAAGAGACAAAAGTGGCTGCCCCTTCACAACCCTCGAGCCTTTCACTCTCCATGGACCTCTTCGAGACGCAAATATCTTCCGATTCAAATCCTTGCTTTGCAACATCTGGCTAGAAAAAAATAAACGATACTTCTATGCAGAAATTGCTCTTCCCCGACAGCCTTACAGAAGACTTTGCCACGGTCGGCTCCTTCATATGATTGAAACCTCCTCTCTCTCATGACTTTGTAATCCTTCGTTCTGTTGTTCTTTGGAGCTGCTGCTGTTCTCTGTCTTGCACTCAGCAATCACTCCTCCATTCTGTTATCTCTTGTACATACTTGCATTATTTAATTCGATGGAAGAAGTTCCTTCTCCCCTTTTGCACTCCAAAAAAAAAAAAAAAAAACAGAGAGAGAGAGAGAGAGAAACCTGAGTGATTGCAGCTTGATCTTAGCCTAAACTCCACAGAATGTAAAAGCATCCGCTTTCAGAGGTTAGTTTGATCGGACGGCAAGTTAAATTGGTCCAAGAACCAAGACTGGATTAAAGAACCCTTCCACTGCTTCAGGAGACCGCTGAGTTAATGCTCCTTGCTCCATCACATGGTTACCAAGAGGATATTCTCCAGAAACCGGAGCAACACACGGGAGGTTCCTCTTGACTGCTACCAAATGTGAGGTCGAACAAGATGCAGCAAGACTCTGGTCCACATACACGTAACCAGCTGCTTAAAGAAATCCCAGAAAAAAAATAAAACAACAAAGGTTTCTATGATAGAGGTGAGGATTGATGGCTCTACAAATTTGCACTTCTCTCTCCTCCTTAATAAATGTACATGGATAATATAGCCCTTTACTTTTTTTGATCGCCTAGCATTTGAATTTTCCCCCCATTTATTCAAATAAAAATCATCATTTTAACAAGTTTGAGAAGCATGATAGACACGCATGGATGATGTAGCCTCTTGGTTAAGTTGAGAGTCTATCTCTACAACCAGATCATATTATATGTAATTATATGTAAAAGATTATATTATATTTGATAGACACGCATGGATGAAATATTTGATCATATTATATGTAATTAAATATTATAACTTTCTCTACAACCACGGAAGGTAGTAAAACAAAAGGTTGAAAGGAAGTATAATTAGCCACCAAGGTAGTAGCCTGGTGGTAAGGGGGCGATAATTCCGCCCAAGTTGCCCGGGTTCGAAACGCACGGGCGTCGATTAAATTAGGGGACCGGATGCCCCACGCTCGGCTGGCTTGTTGGCGGTTATGCTTTCCTTCCACTTGTACCAAGGTGGCACTGGGGTGACGTACCCACACGTGAGGCGGTGAACCCAGTGGGGTAAGCCCACGGGTCGGGAAAGGCACGCGAAACCTGCGACCTGTATCGAACATTCCCTAGTGGAAGGGGGGCTCAGTAATGGGGCTGCTACGCGGGTGGGCTGGTCCCTCCCCCTCCCCTCCTATTTTTTACCAAAAAAAAAAAAAGGAAGTATAATTAGTTCTTCATGATTTTCTACGTCATATCTTAAATTTTTGCATTTTTTTTTCTAAAATAGATGATTTTTTGTTATTTCGCATTAGTTTTACTATTAAAATGTGGTATAAAATGTAGATCATGTTATTCAAAGATTAGTAATTAAACTAAAAATTTATCGACTATGCATATTCATATTTATGTTGACATAAAAATTTTAAAAATATTTCACTTTATTCTTTCGGATATTATAAAATTTTATTATTAAAATAATTTTAACTGATATATTTTAAATATTTAAGTAGTAAAATTTGGAAGGCATCAAGAAAATAAAATAAAATATGTTTATTTTATTTTCTATGAAAGAGAAAAAGGACATGCGAATTATTTAATTATCATGATTTATATCATGTGGATCTACATTCTAAACTACTCTTTAATAGTAGAATAAATATAAAATAAATCATAAATTATGTAATTTTTAGAAAATCAAGAAAGTTAATATATAATATAAAAAAATGTGTGGAACTAAAAAAAGGCTATATCGTCATGTTTTAGTTATTTTAAATAGTAATGTTTTGAAAGTATCAACGAAACGAAATAAATTATGTATTTTATTATTTATTTAGGAGGAAAAATTAATTATTCAAACATGCTGCGTCCCGCAAATCTGCCAAAAAGAATGCTTAGGATGCATGGATGTGCACTTGATTCATATATACCACAGCTACGGAATCAAGAATGGTAGCTTATGCATTGGATAAAAATTTTATAAAACATTAAATAGTAAAGCTCACACATCTATGCTTGAGTACAGCATGACACTGTTGTTACGTAAATAAGTTTGATCGAGATCCAGTGCTGCAATCCATCATCGATCAGTTCATTAAGCAAGGATAGGCCAGTGAACGGTGCTGATCGAGAATGCAACGTACACTATAGAAAAAATGAGAAATTCTGACTGTAACCTGCTGACGCTAAAAAAAAGCCTTGGTAATATGGTTATTGTGCTAAAATTTGCCAACGCTTTTTAGTAACGTCCGTATATTACGATGCTTAAAAGCATCGGAAATAAATTACGGGGTTTTACCGATACTTTTTGGCAAGCGTTGTCAGAAGCCAAGTATTAGCCGATGCAGATAAGCTTCGGGGATACTTTACTGGCGTTCATGGTGAACTGGAAAAATAAGACAATGCGAATAAGCGTCATTGGAAGCCAATAACAAGACGATGCTTATAAGCATCTTTGGAATCCATATATCCTCCAAAATTTCTACCCGACCCACTATCTTCCCCTTTTGTTCCACACAACCACTGGCCAAGCTCGTCCTCCAGGAAGCCTTTCCACCACTGGCCAACCCACCATCGCTTCTTTATCGGCCTCATGCTCCTCCTTCGCAAGCTTCTCCTCATCTTTGACAATATAAATATTTGTTATTTTTATATATATTATATGTGTTATTATATAATTGTTATGTATATGTTTAATGTATATATTTATATACAGCATTTTAATTTTTTAAAATTATTTTAAAAAAAATAATTTATACTTATGATGCTAAAAAGCATCGTCATATTTTGATACCAACGATGCTTTAAAGCATTGTTAGAACATACATTAGCGACACTAATTTGCGTCGACACAAATAAGCATCGCTAATATGAAATGCTTTAGCATTAGCAATGCTTTAGCGTTGGCGACGCTTATAAGTGCCATTCGTTGTAACTAGCAATGCAAACAAAAAGTGTTATAAAATTATTTTTCTACGGCATCATTGCTGGTGCTTTTGTGATGCTAGTGTCAAAAATCTGACGGCGACAAATGCATTAAAAAGTATCAGCAATGCCAGGTATTTCTGTAGGGGTAGGTAGACCCTCTACTAATACATGCTTTTCAACATCACCTACTATTGATCAATGGATGGGCAGCGGCAGAAATCCTTGAATGCATACAAATTGGGTACGCATGCATGGCGAAAATTGCGAACGTGAGCCTTTAATTGACAAATTGATTTGCAGCCAATAAACCCAAAAGCGGGATTAGCGGCCCATGCTGCGAGGGTCATTTTGGTAAATCCATCCATATTGATTAGGGAGGGAGCTGAGGCGTTACAAGCCTCTGGCAGTTCCAGCCTTCGGATGATTTCCAGATCGACGGCTGTCATTAAATGGCCGACTTATTAATTGTGTAAATAGTGGTGCCACTAAAACTAAAAGCTATATTCCTTGAGCGTAACTGTAGCCTCTCGTCTTTCCTTCTCCTCCCTACTCTCTCGCTCCGCCCTCCCACCCACCCACACAAATCAAGCACTCCCCCGAGCCTAAATCCATGCCATTCCCGTTTTGAGTCTTTTGACCCCTTCATCTCTCTCACTTTCTCAGATTCTTCTTTCATTCTTTCTGTGTTTTTTCTTGTCACGGACTTCCATATGGAAACTGTTTCAGCTGGAAGGATTGATGGGCTTGTAGAGAAGAACGCTCGTTCTCTCCGGCATGCCCCACCATTTACACTACTCCAGAGGTTTCTGGCCAGTTCGTGCCAAGGTGAACTTCGCCTCGTGAAGAATCCCATGGACAAGCTGGAGCAGAAGGCCGAGATACCTTTTGGTGCAATCGGCGTTCCTACGAATGGGATGTTGTTGAATGATTTCAGCTTTTATGGTGATGGTAAGAATGCTATCATAAGAAGCAACAATTGCGGAGAAGGGAATGGGGTGCAAAGCGGCTCATCTGCAACTGTTGCTGCAGCTGCTACTGTTGTGAAAGGGCAATGGACTGCCGAGGAGGACAGGTACTAACAATCTTGCTTTGCTCCTTCTTTCCCTCGTATACTTCCCGTATATATAGAGTGCTTTCTTCCAGGAGCTAGTCACCTTCTTGCTAAATATAGCGCAGCGATGGTTGATTCCCCCTTGTTCTGCTTCGTGTTGCAGCATCTTGGTACGACTTGTGAAGCAACATGGCGTTCGGAAATGGTCTCAGATTGCTAAGAAGTTGGTTGGTAGGAGCGGGAAGCAGTGTAGAGAAAGATGGCATAACCATCTGCGACCTGACATCAAGGTCCCGTTCGGCCTCTATGTTGACCTAATAAGTCATTTATTTTTTTTCTTCTTGTACATATTATCTGTGAGTAGTCTTCTAATTCTCTTTGAATTTTAGATTTATGAACGTATAAATATCTTTTCCTTCGGGATTAATTCCTCCATTCCAAGCTCTGATGTACTTCTAAAAGGCTTTTTTTTTTTTTTTTTGGAGCCTCTAGATAACCTTTTTCCGTTTTGTCTGCCGATACTTTCCTTTCCTTTCCTTCATCATATTGCATCTTTTATTGAATCTTTGCCTTCACCTGTTCGTTGTCATGTGTTGCATCATTCTCACCAAGTATATGTCACGATTTCTAGGATGCTTTCTTTTCTTTCTTCAGCTTTCTCCTTTTTTTTCATTCTGATATCATGTGCTTTTGTTCTCGCTGCAGAAGGACACGTGGACTGAAGAAGAGGAGAGGCTATTAGTTGAAGCACATAAGAAGGTTGGGAATCGATGGGCTGAGATTGCGAAGCATATCCCGGGCAGAAGTGAAAACTCCATCAAGAACCACTGGAACGCAACCAAGAGGCGGCAGAACGCAAAGAGAAAAAGCAAGAGAAAGACAGCTCAGGGTGGAAGATCTCGACCCTCCATTCTGCATGAGTACGTCAGAAGTAAGATGCTCGACCTCAAGGACGATTGCGCCACCAAGATCGCCTCCTCTGCAGCCCCATCAAGCCCGTGGCACCAACACCAAATCACATTTCCAAACGTGCAAGAACCCTTATCAGCTCGGGACTCCTCTATATCAACCACAACCCAGATGGAAGACTGCATGCCCTTCATGGAAGCATTTTTAGATCAGTCGGCTGCAGGGAGTGCGGAAGAGAGAGGGTTTCATGCTGGGGATGTTCAAGAACCTTGCATGCTTGATTCGCTGGATGTATTGGACTTCGACGAAGGCGATTACTTGATCGCGGGCGTGGATGAATGCATGTCGCTGGCTCCTCCCCCGGCGCTTGACATCTTTCATAGCGAAGCCAATGGTCTAACTGCTGCTGTTTCAGATGGCGCTAGCACCAAGAGTACTGCCTGTCTCTTCTCAGACAGCTATATCTCCTATCTTCTAAATGGAGCACCATCATCTTCCACTGATGTGTTCGGTAGCGCCAATGCCGAAATTCTCGAGGATCAAACTTCTTCGTCGAGTTGCAAGAGAGAGCTGGACTTGATAGAGATGATGTCTTTGCAGTCGTCTTGGTCTCGGCCTCTGACTCAGACTACCAGCAGCCGCAGCAACAGTAGCTTCTAATTTATCGTCAGAACCAGGTTTCAACTTTCAAAGAGGCTCGGTCAAGCCTTCTTGCTTTTGCTTTCTTTGTTTGTTCGGAGTGCAGCAGATGGAGTTGGAAGTGGGTGTTATGTGTCACTAAAGTAACAAGACAGGCCGTTAGAGTTTCTCCGAGTCTTTTTTCATGAACTGTTCTTTTCATAAGAAATTTTTCATAAAATTTTCGCCTTGAGTCGAGCGCTTCATGAAGCCTATGATCTTTGCTTCCGAGCAAGTTCCGGACGTTTCCTCTCCTGGGGTTTCCACCGCGGCCTATTGTTATTTTACCAGCGCATCGTTAATTATTACCGTGCTCCCACCCTCCTTTGTTTGGATCATCATTTAACATTATTCGGAGCATTAATTAAGCTATTTATCCGATTTCCCACTAGCACATTAATTATTTTGGTTATTCAGTGGCAAGCTTTAAATTTTCTGGTGCTAATTAATAATTTAAGTCTAACCAGCTTTAAAATTTTGACTGCATTTTGCTCTTGCTAGCACGGTGGTATTTTATATATGCCAGAACTTTAGACCCCGTCTGGCATGGGAATTTCAATTTATTTTTCAAAACACCTAAGCCATGGAAGAACAGGTATTTGATAATCTAATTTTTCTTTGCAGTTTTTTTTTGAAACAGGTAACTAGCTTCTAAAAATATATCTCGACCTTTTTTTGAAAACCCCGAGGCACCGTCCCGCTCTTGGCTACCACCTCCGTGCGGCTGCCTTCCACTGTAGACCATCACCGTCCATGCCTACCGTCCCCTATTACCATCACCAATTAATCATCCCATCTGCTGCCAGCCACCATCACCGTCATCTCCGCCATCAAATAATAAGTTTCCAAATTTTGTATTTTCAAAACAAAAAAAATTCGTAAGAAACATGCGCTCCGTTTAGCATTTTACTGTATAAGCGCATCAAATAAGTTTCAATTTTTTGGTATTTGAAAAAATTGATTTCACCTTTAGGAAACTAAAAGTGAAAATAGATAACCACGCCGGACGCTACTTTTAGCATTTTATACTGTATGAGCCCGATCCAGCCCGTCGGTCGGGTTTGCAGTAACGGCCCAGGCCCGCCCCAAATCAGGCTGATCGAACTGGCCTGCATGTGCGTAACTCTATCTAGAGCCCCATGTTATACCTCCGACAAGCTGTTTCAGATGTATATGAGTTCTTCAATCAGATCTTGTGACCCACTGCAACCAATTATTGAATACGAATGTTGAAAATAATTATTTTTCAAGAAAAAAAACCAACACTGAATTTAAACTACAAAACACATACAGATACAAGACTACTAGGATTGGTGGGCCAACATGTCAACATCCACTCAGATTTAAGCTAAAAAGTATGAATTCATATGTCACATATGCTGCACATAATTTTGCATCAGATGCCTGCAGTAATTTAAGAAATTCACAACCAAGCAGCTGAACTAGAAAAGTAAAACAAAAGATAATGGTAATATTGATTGCAGCAATAAATGTTTCAAATGCTGAATTATCATTCAACTTGCATGCAATTATGTAATGGCACCAATGCTGTTTTTCCATTTTTTACTGTGCGCCAGTGACTCTCCTGCAGAAAAAAAAAAAGCAGGCTCGGCATTTGGAAAAATTATGCCATCACAATAAAGGAACAAAATGAATTATATTTTCTCCAACCAATATGATGCACTGCCATGATTCTTTGAATGTCGTAAGTGAGACCTCACTAGCTCCTCTCCTCTATGCTTGTATTACAGAATTAAATGAAAAAACTTCATATTGCATAAGTGTACAAGTAATGTAGAGTCCTGCATGTAATTTCTGTTGCTTCATTCAATGGCAATCACGACATTTTTGCCTTTGCAAAGAAAATTCCAGCAAAAAGACCTGCTCAAGAGTAAAGCATGATAGTGAGATAGAGTCAGATAATTCAGACGCTGAAAGGTACAAAGAAGTCTTTATGCAAGAGAAAATATTACCAAAAACTATGCTGAATAAGTTGGGAACACTAGTTGGGACTCTGAACAGCAAGATACCAGCAATGGAGATAGGAATCTTGTTCAATGAGCCCACTAGACTGTAAAAGAGAAAATCCTTCACATTTACTGCAGAGTAAATATTTCAGAATAGCAGTAGATGCACACATGCCCACCCATGCACGCTCTCATGAACAACAAGGAGATTTCATATTTATGTTGATAAAAATAATTTGCATTTTTTTCCATTTCAAAAAAATTGAGTTAAGATGGGATATTAGGAGATATTGGTGCTCCTTTATGATATTAAATCCTCAAGCAGTAAAATATTGAATGTTCGAAGAAACAAAGAGTACTTAATTTGCCACAGCGTCATTAACCTATCCAGAACAGCTAGGAACTCCCAAGAGTGACAAATAACTTTCAGACTCATAAAAGCTTGCTCTTGTTTATAGATATCAGCTTTAATTTTCTTGGTCAATAGAAGTTGGCATAGGAGTGGCAACATGGTGGATCTAGTTAGAGTCAACCTCACATGCCAATGGTAGGTCAGTGCTGCTTATTGCCATAGAAACCAGCAAGTCAACCTGCACAGCTCAAGCTGACCCGTCTACCCAAGCCAAAACTTAAATCTTCTTCATATTCATGAAGAAAAGTGAAAAACAAGGAAAAGAGAATGGAGATAGTAGAGCAAAGTTTAATAAGTTTACACGCAAACTTAAATTAAAGAATATATCAAGATGGAAAATTTTATTTTTTTTCAAAAATATGTACAAGCTCTAAACAGAAAAACCAAAGATTATTTGTGAACTAATCATTTTACCGAATCATAATAGCTCTTGGTCCTTCCAAGCGAAGACAATTACCAAGGTTGGCACTTTTGAATGCCCTATTGCTGAATTCATGAGACTCAAATATAGGCAGTCCACAAATGAAAGAAGAAAACATCCTGCTGCACTAGATTATTACCTTCTCACTTACCAGGTTTTACTGAACTCTTCTGACCAGAGGATGTGAATCTGATGGCCAAGTAAATTTCTAATTGTACTGGTATTGTAGGAACTCTTCACTATAGGAATTAATATGGAAACCAACCAAAACATGACAAACATCATATTCATTACCGTCATGACTCATGGTTCCCACCAAAACCTCTCACATTCAGCGAACAGCTATCATGGTGCCTAACCCAGACCTGACCAAACTCAGAATTACATGACCTAAATCTCATGCTTGGTCAAGTTAGCTGGGCAGGTCCCAGATCCCCACTCCAAAATGTTGGGATAGCCATGCTGCATCCATGCAAAATTTTTCCTTTCCACAAGAAAAATAGTGGTTCAAATTTCCAGCGATTAACACCAGCACGGTATACCTTTTGTTGGATACGAAAAAGGTTAGTTGGATTCCATCTCACAAACTCAAAGTTCTAAGTCATCGGTCAAACAACCAAGTCTCTGAGCTCGAATCTGATACTTAACATTCAAGTGTTCCTACTCTCTAGTCCTTGTTTCTATTTACCACTAACTGCATCATGAAACATTTTTTTAAAAAAGAAAAAAAGAACAAGAATACAGAACAATACAGTAGAACTAACGTTAAATTGATATCAAGAGGAAAAAGAAAAAGGAGACATAAAAAAACAAGTATTCTATTACATCGACAAACAATGATCATCATGAAACTCAACAGGCAGCATAGAGGATCAAGTATATTTTGGCTCATATTTCCATTTTCCGTGAAAGATAATTATTGGCTCTTATCAACTATGCCAATGAGCTGAACATATGTAATGCAATCTGGCAAGCAGTGCACCCATAAATGCAATGACATTTTTTCCTACCATTTTACTGACATTCAGAATCTAAGTTCAGGATCTTTACCTGTAGGTGGTGGGGCCAGTTTGTTTTAAAAACCACATAGAGGTGAAACTGATGGCAAGTCCAAGTAATCCACTTGCCGTCGCCACCACCCAGAATATAGGCATCCTGATTACGTCCCTGCACATTGAAAACAATAGTCAGGCAACATATTTCAAAAAGAAAAGGGACAGCTACGCATAATAAAGAAGCTGAGAAGCTCAGCCAACCCTTGCAAATCCAGGATTAAAGAAACTCAAAACTTCAATTTGTCCACACAAATAAATTCAGTGGTCACTTTGTAGGCGAAACAAGCATACCAATGAAACAAAGCACTAAGCACGAGAAGAACAATCAAGATAGAAGAGCTTCAAGACTGAGATCCAGAAATCACATAGTTTCACTGTAGTTGCATGTTTAGACTAGTTTGCAAGCTGAGACATGATTGGTTGGTGGCAAAAATGGTAGCAGTAGGTTATAAAAGTTCTACGAAAACAATGTCGAAGATACACAAAAGGCCGAACCGAAGCATCAGTTTGCAAATACAGGAGTAAGTCCAAGATAATTATTTCAACCTACAAAAACAGGCCAGTGTAATCAGACCTATTGACTAAATGAGCAGAAATCCTAGAACCATGCTGATAGAGATTTACAGTCCAAACCAAGTTTAGTTTTAATAATAGTCAAAACTGATTGCTTACGCCTTGTAAACATATTCCCACTCATTGAAGAGAATAATCAAGAATATGGCAAAGGGTAATGACAGCAAATTGTTCAGTAGCACCATAGACACTTCATTGAGTGAACCAGATTGAGTCAATTGTCTTGCCGTATCCATCTTCCAACGCAGGATCAGCTGTCATAATGGAAAAGAATTGATGCCAATTGGTGTTAGAAAGAAAAAAAGACTTGAGAGCATAGATATCAGACTATGAATAGCATGAGAGAAGAAGCAGAAAAAGGGAAAAAGAGGGTGAACTGTGAAACAAACCTATTTAGAGTTTTCTAGAAGTGTGATATAAACATTTTTGGCAATGTGATTTTAAACATTGTGCAGCTGTGCATAGTTTCAGCTAAACAAATACCTATTGATCATCGGCACTCCAAAACCAACATTAGTAGCTGCTTGCAAAGATACTTACTGAGTAGCTTGCTGTGAAAATGCAGTTCATAAATTGCCACATATAGCCTACCGCATGGAAAGTTAAATCAGTGATTCCCCCACATAGAGCTGATACAACCTGGCAATGCAAAGAGCACGCAAGCATTTCTTACAAAGAAGAATACACAAATCAAGCATCTTATTAAGCAGGATAATCTATTAGTCCATTACATGCACATTGAGTTATAACAATGCCACATAGAGCAGCTCAGTCTATGTTTCCCAATTCTACTTTAAATTACCTACTGATCCCAATTAAACCAGAACCAGGTCAATATCTGGTCAATTCGCAACAAAAAAAAAAGGCAATGAGAAGAAAGATAACAAGGGCTGTGCCCAAATGCTGCCCTCTTGACACTCTGAGGGTCTATCTGCCTCTCCCATATCACTAGTGATGTAAATATTGCATAAGTAATCAATTAGCTTAATAGATAGAAACGTCAGTGGAACCTGAAGAAGCCAACTCAGTCACTTTTCCAATATATAACTCAGGCTGATTTTAAAAAATTAACGTCCCATATTATTCTGCAGAATTACTCAACTTTCATAAATAGCAATAGCTTGCTGCTTCATAAGTACTACACTCTTCCAACAACCATAATGCTAAACTGTGTGTCAAGTACCATATAAATATTATGAAGCATGAAAGAAAGGGTTATCTCAAATGATGATTTACTTAGCATATATCAAATGATTATGATGCACGACTTGACAAATCTACAGAATGTGACATCCAGAGAATAAATAACATAGAGCAGGTATGAACATTACCTACCATTAGAAAAAGGGCAGCCCAGACTTTCTCATTCTGGCGTTTTCTGAAAAAATATGTTTCTCCAATAGCTGTTAAAATGTTTGTCATGTTCTTTAATATGGTGACCATCGCAACATTTATGTACTTCAAACTGGAAAAAAAAACAAGGGCAAAAATAAAATGAAAAGATTAGGACCCTGAAGTGGGTGTGTATACAGGTATGTAACAACACATCAATTCTATGAGGTCATGCTATACATCTAAACTAACAGAGTTAAAAGTTTAGCATTCTTTTTGAGGTATCATAATTTACAACTTGTTCTTTAAGCCTCTAAATGAAGGCCCAGTCCCACATTTGTAAAAAAGAGCTTGCCAATTACCTGTACATGCCTGTCACCAGCATACAGACAAATATAAAGTTTACAGGAACCCAAACTCGGATCAGCTTCCATGTGAGTCTTTCTGTTGTGACTACTCCAAAGAACACCAATGTTATGACAATTGCGACACTTATAAAATTCTGCAGTGTATAAGATCATCAGCTCATCTCTTAACTATATGACCAATAATAAACTGAAGAGGGCTTTAAAAAGAAAGAATGATAAATGTGTCATTAAAGTATTAATGCTTCAACCCTGATATCCAGAAGAAAATTTCATGGCAGCAGCAGAGCATTGTCTTAAGATAAAATTATGGGTATAAAACTTGATAAAATCAAAATATAGCAGCTATATATATGATATAGGTGATATCTTAAGTTATGTTGTCACTTTTTATTTCTTCAAATAACGATGAGCAATAATAAAATTCAGAAGGCGGCCTAACATGGTGCACAATCAATTCATGAATATGCATGGATAAATGTCATTAAATTAAGCTGAATGTTACTATAACCAGGATCATTTCCTTTCAGCGAAGCTGACAACAAAGACAAGGGAATTTAGTATCTAACAATGAATAAGCATCATTATCGTTAATCTTCATAAACAAGAAAAAAGAAAAAATATATCTCTTTTGGCTAAATTGGTTCACCAAGACAAAAAGTAGGTTAATGCATAAACTGGGGCTTGAGGTCTGGCCCGAATCATTGACCACAGGGGTCACATGGATATAGCTCCAATATGCTGAACCCAAAAACAAGGAATCCAACAAGTGCATGACATTCTAGAATGCATTCACAAATAAGTAGGGAGTGATAACATCACTGATTCAGACCATGGAAACTCAGAAGTGCCATCAATGCATTTAGTTACAACTTCTTTCACCATATGCACTCTGATGTAAGTATTTCACCACAGATAAGGTAACTAGATGCAAGATGAAAAGTCAAATGTACACATGTAGATGAGGTAAATTACCCCAAATAAGCATATTATATGCCATAAACATTATTACCTGGTAAAGCATTAGTGATATGCCAGCATGAAAATTATAGCCAGAAAGAACAACTTTGTTCAGCAATATCATGCAGCAAGAAGAAATGCAATAAGCCATTCCAGATAGCAAGGGCCCAGATTTACTTTCAATTCCATTATGCCGCTTTCCATTTTCATCAAAGACATCATCTGATGCTGCTTGAGTTCCATTAGATGTTCTGCATTGGACCAATTGAAGTTTAATAGTACGATACATGAGTAATATAAAGAGACACTGCTAATTGAATTCTGGTATGAGCTCTGTTAGCAGAAGATAGTTCAAATAGCCATTACGTGTAGCTGGTATGATATAATACCAAAATAGGCATTATGTGTTTTTCTGGTATGATATAATACTCGTACATGCAGACTCCTCGGAGAGGACTCACTCTGGATCACGATTGATATTCATGCTATTAAAAAAAATAACAGAGTACTGACTCCTGCATGAATTTCTGATATATTAAAGTCGATGATGTCCTCGTATAGTCAAACAGTTTACTTGGATGGGCAAATACCAAGGTTGCTCTTCCAGCTCAATGCAACTCTGCTTTTTGCTTGGATCATATGATACAGTGGCCTACTATAGCTTGTCTTCATATCAGAAAAAAAAAAGAGAACTAAAACCAAGATTAGAAACAGCAACAAAAATAGTAGCAGCAGCAAAAGCAGTACCATATCATTATTGCATGTCAAAATGAAGAGAGGGAGCATCATGATTCAACACTTCCTTTTTCCCGAAAAAAAAAAAGAAAAGAAAAGGGAAAGGAAAAAGTCCACAAGTTAAAAAGGAGTAGAAATTGCGGGCTAGATAGAGAAATAGTGGGAATTGATTGGAGAAGTTATGAAGCATGCACCTGTTAATCATGGCCCTCGTCGCAACTTTGATCAGCGAGTTCTTTCCTTGCTTGAGAAAACTATGAAGGATCTTGCAGCGTGCTTTATTGCTGAAATCTGTAGCCACATTCTTAGCTTTGAAGTCAGGTTCCTCTAAATCATAGCTTTTGGGTATAGCCTCTGCATCATAGTTAATAAATAAATCTGATTTGAAATCCGTAGGCATGGCACTGCACCTGCAAGGACGGGGAAATATCAAGAACAAAGGCAGGAACCGTAAGAAAGAGAACAGAAAGAATCACCTCAGAGACAAATGACAAGAAAATAGAGCTGCTTCTCTCAGATCTTCGGACTACCTCTGTATTGTATGCTGTTCTTCTTCTCGGATCAGGACGAATCAGATCGCCTGGTGCAGGCGTCCCCCAAAAGGCAGAGGAGATTGGAATAAATGAACGAACAGGGGCGGGGGCTTTAAAAGGGAGGAATCGAAGGAATGCACTGGTGTGCCGACAATGTGAATGGGCACGCGAAGGAGGGTGTGGGAGATGGAGGAGGGGCGAAGGAAGGGCGTGGATCTTGATGTGGGGAGACCTAGATTCAATTCCTCCGAGTGCGCGAGCTCTTCTATCGAGGAGGAGGAGGAGGAGGAGGCGGCGGCCCCTGGACAGCAACAGAAGGAGAGACCGGCGATGCCCCCGCGATTCCTGGGGAGCTGGAGCCATTGAACTCCAGGCAAAGTCGTCGGACCTCTTCCCGAGATCCAGCAAGTCAAAAATGGATTGTTTTCATCCGTAGAACCCCTCCATCATGTCCATGCACATGGATTGGAGGCATGACGCCAAGTGTCGGCCCGCCCATAGTTTGAGTGTTGAGAGGGGAAGCAAAGGGAGGGGAGAGCGCAGAAAACGTGGATGAAGGCGTCGCCTGGGCGGCGACGGTCGGAACGATAAACGCGCGCTTGCAGTCGAGGGACTCAATTCAAGGAATGGAAACGGCACGGAACAGAAAAGGAGGGGGAAAGTGACGTGCGTTCCGCATGGTAATTTGTGTGCGGGGACGACTTCATTTGTAATATATAGCGTAGGATTGGGAGCACCGGGCGAGCGAGCGGTGCGATGCCACGAGCGCATAATCCGCCATACGCGTTTTCTTTTTAAAAAACAAATGCCAGCTTTCCGACTGACTGCTGCGCGTCACCTGGTACGGATTTGCATCCACGCATCGGGAAATAATTTAGCGCCGTTAAGAATTTGCAGCTCTAAGACTCCGAGCAGAGGCGTTGCATCGGAATGGATTGTATTGGGATGGGGTTGAACGTAGGATAAAAATTTATCAATCTGTACTCGTTTTATTTATTAAATAGATAAAAAAATTCAACTTTGAATCTGGTCATTTTATTAGTCTGATAATTTAATTTAATATATAACAGATTGAATCAAATTAAATAAATTTAATAATTAAGTATTGCTGCCTCTATCTCTAATGCAGTACCTCCTCATTTCGAAGTTTTTTTTTTTTATTGAGTCTCAAATAAAAAAACTACTCCATGATATAAGTCAGCCATAAGCAGGGGCAGCTATAAGAGCAGTGGACTGTGGTCGGCAGGGAAGAAAACAATTGCTCCTGTTGTGAGGGGATCCCGGACTTTAGTCCCACATCGACCGAGTAACGGAAAGCTTTGTGCCTTATAATGAGGAGGCTCAAGGCTTTCCTCTCGAGAGCCCTTTTGTGGGACAAAACCATGAGGGGCGTTGGCGGGTGACCCCCGTGCGAGCTCCGCGCTTACGGACAGATGCGCCCCCTGCGCGAGCTCCGCGCCAGCAGGGCATCCCCAAAGCGGACAATACCTCGGGAAGGGACGCGGTCTCTTTCGTTGCTCGGATCGATGGGGGGCTATGTTGGTGAAGGGGTGCAAATCCCGCATTAGCTCCCTCGATGCCTGTGTTAGCCAACCAATTGGACGGCTGATTTCCATATCGCAAGATGTCCTTGATTGACAAATTATTTTTTGGATCCAATCTAGCAACAAAACTGTAGATTGGGCCAATAATAGCCCATCTTCTTAGCTATTTTCATGATCTAAGCCACCATAGCTATAGACCAAAAACTCCGGTGGAAAATTCAAAATTGAAACTCCCAACCACCTCTCTCAATCTCCCTCCTGCTCTTTATCCACCTTTCATCTTTAGGCTCACCTGTCGGTGCTCGCCCACTCGGACATCATCGACAGCCGCATGCCGTCGGGATCAACGATCGAGATCTCACGGGTCTGCCCTGCCGGCATATCCATGAAAATCGTCCTGCTGTGTTGGAGGTCGTCGGCGAGGGAGACGAACCGCTGCTCATCGTCCCCCATCGCAAAGGTTCCCGACGCATAGTTTTAGAGGAGAACTTGCACTGGTTTGATTCAAGTAAAAACTTGCTACTGGTTCGGCTCAAGAGTTCGAGGAAATGACCAAATTTATTGTCGTGTAGTCACCTTCCGGTCACATGCATGTTTCGGGAATGCTAGCAATGGATTAAAGGGCACTGTTTAACATACTCCTCTTGAATTTGGATCCTCTACGGTCCCAATTGGACGGCAGAGAGCTTGCATTGCAAACATCCAATTGGATGGGGCCTGCATTATTTGATGAGACGTGCAGGCCTATGCACCGGGGCGACCCCTTTCGGTCATGACCTCGCGCCATTCACGGGCGGTTGTGCTTGATAGGCTCTCGATCCTCGTCTCACGATGCAAATGTTGATGCGTCGTGTTTTGATTTGACACCAACAGGTATGCATACTGTTGGTAGAAAAATGGACCACCCCACAAATGTGATTATAGCACCCAAATCCATCAGCAAGCTCGAGCTCATCCTAAGTGATGGAGCTCTTCCGCTCTCGAGCTCATCCTAAGTGATCGGGCTCTTCCGCTCTCGAGCTCATCCTAAGTGATCAAGCTCTTCCGCTCTCGAGCTCATAGACCAGAGAGCCGAGACCAGAGAGCCGAGACCAGAAGGTCGAGACCAGAGAGCCGAGACCAGAAGGCCGAGACCAGAAGGCCGAGACCAGAGAGCCGAGACCAGAAGGCCGAGACCAGAAGGCCGAGACCAGAGAGCCGAGACCAGAAGGCCGAGACCAGAAGGCCGAGACCAGAGAGCCGAGACCAGAAGGCCGAGCACAGCAGGCCGAGCCCATGCCTTAGCCAAATATCCAATTTCCACCTAACCCTCTAAGGGACCTGACAACTCCACTATAACCTGCCACTATCTCCAAGCCATCAAGGCATAAGATCTTCGCAGGTATTCGGCACGACCTGCCATTAATGCACGAGACTCTCTCAAGTCTCCGATGCACTCAGTCATTTAATGAACACGGCCCAAGACGATCTCCGGATCACTGAACCATCAGAACGTATGGCTCTCCCTGACCGCCGGTTCATTCGGTAATAAATGCACTTACCATCCACGGACCCCAGGCCCACCACAGCCGGCGGTTCAACCACTCCAATAGGTCCGATCGACCGTGACAACTCCCTGATTCCGGTCTGATCCGGTCCCGTTCTCCATTACGCCATTAATGGGCCAAATCGTGCCCAATTATTACAAAACAGGACAAACCTCCTGTCACCTCCCACGTAACAAAAATCCTCCTATAAAAGGAAACCTGGAGGAAAAAGGGAAAGGGGACCAAAAACAAGAGAAAAAACCCGGAGCTGGAGAGAACCCTCCTAGACCGGGGAAAAAAGGAAGAAAACAGCACAGACACAATTGAACACAGGATTCTCTTTGTCTTCTCCACATACTCTCTCCCCTGCTCTCTCCACATACTTGCCCCCTCTGACTTAGGCATCGGAGGGCCGGCGCCGGGGAGCCCGGCCACCGGTTTTCTTTGCAGGACTTGCACACCCCCCCGCAGCGGAGGACGCAGCCAGCCGGCGCACCGCCGTCCGCCCCTGCAGCAGCGGAGCTCCTCCTTCCCCGGCTTCACGGCGGCCCCCGGGTCCAATTTCCAGCAACAGTTGGCGCTAGAGGAAGGGACCGAGTTCGTTGCCATGAAGCTAAGGAGCAAAGGGGCTTCCAATGCCTCTCAACGACCTCCACCTAGTCCGGAGCGTTCCGTCCGGAACTCATCACCTCCGACCGAGTCAGTTCATCAAGTTCGGCCGGAGCAGTTCGATGCCCTGGTACAACAAGTGCAAGCCTTGGCTACCGCTGTCCAAAGCTTGCAACCCAGGGGCATCCCAACGGCACCGCCTCCTCCGGCTCCAGTTCAACCGGAGCCCCCTACAAGCGGGTTTCCCCTTCGAGTATCATGCTCCAAGTCCCAAACGCTCAGTCCAAAATTCACCATTAAGATCTCCGGTAGATCAAGTTCCACAAGTCCAACTCGAGCACTTCGATGCGCTTGTGCAGCAAGTCCAAGCGCTAGCTATTTGCAGCCCAAAGCCTGCAACAAGTGGAGGCCCCTCCTGTGCCGCCTCCACGGAATCATGTGAAGCAGAGGAAGCAACTTTCTCCTGACTCCCGAGCCATCTCGAATCAGGCATGGCTCCCGCTGCAACGACGTATGTGGGGGCAACCAGTGAGAAGTAGTAGTCCAAGTCTCATGTCAACGAGTTGGGGGGAAAGAGAAATAAAAGCTGAGGTCTGGAGAAGGAAAGTTATGGAGCTTTAAAATGGGATTGTAAGCCTCTGTGACAAAGGGTACAGCCCCATTAAATCCCATTATCCTTCCAAGTCTTCTGTCTTCCGGCAGCAAGCAAGAAACCAGCATGTACTCCCTCCTTACGGGCGTAAGTCCTTGGGACGGCGCCCGCGACATTGCTCCCCTTTCAGAGCGTCGCCATCACTGAAGCCCCCGCCGAGCTCATGTAGACCGAGCTCAGAAACCCGAGCGCAAAACACCTAAAAAATCAAGCCAAAGAAGGCCAGTGCCGAACCAAGTCCTGAGGGACTTCGAAGCTCGAGAGCTATCAAAATATCTCCAAAAGGTACAGGACGCCACTTTGGCTTCAAATAAATTCAATATTTTATCTATTTTCAGGTTAGCCAACGAGCTCGGCTCGTTCTCCTACCCTGACCACGGTCAGGATGCCCTGAGACGTCAGGATGCCCCAATATATTGGGATGCCCTGCCACAACGGGATGCCCCGGCTATAGGGACGCCCGAGACGTCGGGATATGAGTTAGCGGTCCTCTCTGACCGAACGAGCTCGGCTCGTGCTCCATCGGCTGAGTTAACGGTCCTCTCTGACCGGACGAGCTCGGCTCGTGCTCCATCGGCTATGAGTTAGCGGTCCTCTCTGACCGGACGAGCTCGGCTCGTGCTCCATCGGCTTCCACCGTCGAGCTCGGCTCGTGCTCCCCATCTATTGAGCAGCGGTCCTCTCTGACCGGACGAGCTCGGCTCGTGCTCCATCTATTGAGCAGCGGTCCTCTCTGACCGGACGAGCTCGGCTCGTGCTCCATCTATTGAGTAGCGGTCCTCTCTGACCGGACGAGCTCGGCTCGTGCTCCATCGACTATTGAGTAGCGGTCCTCTCTGACCGGACGAGCTCGGCTCGTGCTCCATCTATTGAGTAGCGGTCCTCTCTGACCGGACGAGCCCGGCTCGTGCTCCATCTATTGAGTAGCGGTCCTCTCTGACCGGACGAGCCCGGCTCGTGCTCCATCTATTTAGTAGCGGTCCTCTGACCGGACGAGCCCGGCTCGTGCTCCATCTATTGAGCAGCGGTCCTCTCTGACCGGACGAGCTCGGCTCGTGCTCCAACTATTGATTAGCGGTCCTCTCTGACCGGACGAGCTCGGCTCGTGCTCCAACTATTGAGTAACGGTCCTCTCTGACCGGACGAGCTCGGCTCGTGCTCCATCAACTATTGATTAGCGGTCCTCTGACCGGACGAGCTCGGCTCGTGCTCCAACTATTGAGTAACGGTCCTCTCTGACCGGACGAGCTCGGCTCGTGCTCCATCGACTATTGAGTAGCGGTCCTCTCTGACAGGACGAGCTCGGCTCGTGCTCCATCGATTGTTGAATAGCGGTCCTCTGACCGGACGAGCTCGGCTCGTGCTCCTACCTCGACCTCGGCCGGGATGCCTCGAGACGTCGAGACGCCCCGGTTCATCGGGATGCCCCGATACGTTGGGATGTTGTCTTTATTGGCCAAACGAGCTCGGCTCATTCTTTACCAGCTTCAACCAACGAGCTCGGCTCGTTCCTTCATCGATGGATTTCTCTGTCGACGCCCTCCAAAAACGGAGTCCGAGCAGAGAAGCGTCTTCAGTCGCCTCGGCGCCAGGACGCACACGGTACAAGGTACCTATTTATTTAATGTCTTTACATTACCCATTATTGGATTTCTCTGTCGACGCCCTCCAAAAACGGAGTTCGAGCAGAGAAGCGTCTTCAGTCGCCTCGGCGCCAGGACGCACACGGTACAAGGTACCTATTTATTTAATGTCTTTACATTACCTATTATTGGATTTCTCTGTCGACGCCCTCCAAAAACGGAGTCCGAGCAGAGAAGCGTCTTCAGTCGCCTCGGCGCAAAGACGCACACGGTACAAGGTACCCATTCATTTAATGTCTTTACATTATTTTATTCTTGGACTTTTCTCTGCCGACGTCCCCAAAGAACGGAGTCCGAGCAGAGAAGCGTCTTCAGTCGCCTCGGCGCAAGGACGCACACGGTACAAGGTACCCATTCATTTAATGTCTTTACATTCTCATTTATCTTTACTTGGATTCTTCTCTGCCGACGTCCCCAAAGAACGGACTCCGAGCAGAAAAAGCGTCTTCAGTCGCCTTGGTGTAAGAACACTCACAGCACCAGGACGATCGATGACTGAACTACTTCCTTCGCCCGAGCCAAAAAGCAGCTCGGACTCGGAAGTCGGGGGGTAGTGTTGGTGGAAAAATGGACCACCCCACAAATGTAATTATAGTACCCAAATCCATCAGCAAGCTCGAGCTCATCCTAAGTGATAGAGCTCTTCCGCTCTCAAGCTCATCCTAAGTGATCGGGCTCTTCCGCTCTCGAGCTCATCCTAAGTGATCGAGCTCTTCCGCTCTCGAGCTCATAGACCAGAGAGCCGAGACCAGAGAGCCGAGACCAGAAGGCCGAGACCAGAGAGCCGAGAGCAGAAGGCCGAGACCAGAGAGCCGAGACCAGAGAGCCGAGACCAGAAGGCCGAGACCAGAGGGCCGAGACCAGAAGGCCGAGACCAGAGAGCCGAGACCAGAGAGCCGAGACCAGAAGGCCGAGACCAGAAGGCCGAGCACAGCAGGCCGAGCCCATGCCTTAGCCAAATATCCAATTTCCACCTAACCCTCTAAGGGACCTGACAACTCCACTATAACCTGCCACTATCTCCAAGCCATCAAGGCATAAGATCTTCGCAGGTATTCGGCACGACCTGCCATTAATGCACGAGACTCTCTCAAGTCTCCGATGCACTCAGTCATTTAATGAACACGGCCCAAGACGATCTCCGGATCACTGAACCATCAGAACGTATGGCTCTCCCTGACCGCCGGTTCATTCGGTAATAAATGCACTTACCATCCACGGACCCCAGGCCCACCACAGCCGGCGGTTCAACTACTCCAACAGGTCCGATCGACCGTGACAACTCCCTGATTCCGGTCTGATCCGGTCCCGTTCTCCATTACGCCATTAATGGGCCAAATCGTGCCCAATTATTACAAAACAGGACAAACCTCCTGTCACCTCCCAGGTAACAAAAATCCTCCTATAAAAGGAAACCTGGAGGGAAAAGGGAAAGGGGACCAAAAACAAGAGAAAAAACCCGGAGCTGGAGAGAACCCTCCTAGACCGAGGGAAAAAGGAAGAAAACAGCACAGACACAATTGAACACAAGATTCTCTTTGTCTTCTCCACATACTCTCTCCCCTGCTCTCTCCACATACTTGCCCCCTCTGACTTAGGCATCGGAGGGCCGGCGCCGGGGAGCCCGGCCACCGGTTTTCTTTGCAGGACTTGCACACCCCCCCGCAGCGGAGGACGCAGCCAGCCGGCGCACCGCCGTCCGCCCCCTGCAGCAGCGGAGCTCCTCCTTCCCTGGCTTCACGGCGGCCCCCGGGTCCAATTTCCAGCAACACATACTTCAATATATATTTTTTTGAAAAAAAGCAAACTGAGAGATGACTGAAAAAATAGAAGATGATATCTATTTACCCACATCTGAGTTCGTTTGGCATGTGATCCGGCTCCTTATGATGATTTTAGATTTTTTCTAGACATTCGTGGTATCTAAGCTGGACGCATGAACGCAATTTTAGGTATTATAAACCGAACATGTGGTGCAATCATGTATCATTAATTCAGCTTTATTGTCTGGTAGCAAATGATGATGCTTGACACGGAATAGTCTTATCTGGATTCCTAAGATGAATGGCAGCTATCCATCCGATGGATGATGTGGTAAGTATCAAGAGTCGTACGATCCTCTATGATGCAAAATATGCACCACGGAGGATCCGAACTCCTAACAAGGTGCAGCATAGTGCCATAATGAAGACCCACACTCATAGTTCTTTTCTGTACGTGGCGGCAAAGAGTTCTTTATACTCATGGTTGCAATCATTATACGTATTTCAGTGATCCTGCAAGATGGTAGAGAGGTGGATGAAGTGGCTAGCGGCGATGGCATAGCCGAGGGTGTCAATAGGCTGCAGTTGATGCAGTCTCATAACTGGTGAGAAATTGCTATAAATGGAGCCTAGTAGGAATGGAATTGAGATGGCAAAACAAGTTCTAAGCAAGGTAGCGGAGTGGAGCCTGACGGCGGAGCTGGAGTGATGGAAGAACCAACCAAGCACAAAGGCAACGGCATGTGAATATTTGGTCAAGTAGAAGACAATCCTCTTTGATGTATATGCAATCTTTTGTGTATAGGTCAGCTGAATGTTATCGAGCCGGACTACCCTATTAATTTTGAATTGGTGGGCTAGATGGTGCCGGCCCATCATATTGACTTAGGTAGGGTTTGTGCAAGGGATGCTCAGATTAATCAGAAATGGAAGACCGACACTGCAGTTTTGATTTCTCTCTATGAACCAATATATATCCCTGATAGACATGAGGGTAATATGTAGTATCATTATGGGTGTGGCATGGCAACTCACTTTGATGAATAGGTTAATATATATCAGCTAGCAAGTGTTAATAGCTTTGGGATGAGGGCATGTCTATGATGCTCCAATTAATCAAAAGTGCAGGAGCAACACTGCATTCTTGATTAATATATTCATACTATGGTTGCACTCATAGTTGAAATAAATGGATTCTTGATGCAGGTCACAAGGCCTTGTATTGTTTTTGTTTAGACCTTTGATTTGCATCAGGCTTCCAGGTCCAATTTGAATAAAAATACTTCTATTTTACCTAGTCCTAGTTAAGACATACTTCCGCTGGTTTCCAAGTCCTCCATTTTTCCAACGACTTTTTTTTGGACTGCTGGAGCTAGCTGATAAGTTGAAAGTTTCCTTCCTACCCTTGTAGAAATGGCTTGATGCGGTCCACCAATATGCATACCTAACTACGAGGTTAGATCTTTAGGAGTAGCACGTATTTGACCAATGACTAATGTACGAGACCGGATCTTGCGGGGAGGCACATGTATGTCTGACCATGGAAAGACAAAGGAGGAGAAAGAATGGATTGAATCGTTTGAATCACGCTAATCAATACGAGTACCAAAAAAAAAAAAACATCTTGTACGGCACCACTGGTCGCAACTCGCAAGTGGCACCATCATCTAAGCAAGCATTCGACTCTGTAAGCTCATATACATATATGATAAATAATTCAAATTCAACAGAATCCATAGGGTTCAAGGTATGAATAAAAACGTATAGTGGCACTACGATAGCACACCAGACCGGAGCCGTGTACTGCACCTAAAACCTCGACATACGCACACCGCATTCACGATCGGCTATCCGATCCGCTCCGGAAGTTACCATGCTCGTTCTGCCAGAAGCTTCCCAAGAACGCCTTGGCCGCATCCAAGCTCGGGAAATAGGGCGGCTCCAAGAACATGTGCGATAGCGAACCCAAGGACTCCGACGGCAGGCACAGGGCCTGGTTGCAGCTCGCTTCCAAGCTCCCCATGACGGCCACGATCAACTGCCGGTACGCGAAGAAGAACTTCTTCACCGCCGTTTCGATCGCCGGCAGCGCCTGCAGCAGACCAACCCTCCCATCCTCGCCCCTCCTCCGGCTGTGGAACAACCTCATGGCCGCTTCCTGAACCCGGGGCCCGCCGCTGGGGTCGACCTCCACCCCGAGAATCCAAGGCACCGTGCGCTTCAGATCCCTGGAGCCATTCGTGACACGGAGCAGAGCGTTCGACCGGAAGCAGAACGCCTCCGATCCGGAGGCGGCGCTGATCCCGAGCTGGCTCTTGAGGCGGAGGAAGTCGTTCGGGTCCATCAGGAGGTGGAGGTCCTCCACCTCGGCCAGAAGCTTCCACACCCGCTCCAGGAGCCAGCAATCGCTCGCCGCCTTCTCCCAATCCTTCCCGTCCATCCTCTCTCCTATTCTTTCCAACAGCTCCCGGGCGGCGAAGAGCCACGATTCCAGAATCTGGTGGGCGGTGAAGAGCGTCTGGTTCTCTTGATTCTTGGACTCCATCGGGCTTTTCTTGAGGGAGTGCAGATCCGACGGCCGGACGACGATATCGTAGTCGAGGGCGGGCTTTCCGGCGAGGTTGGGCTCGCCCAGTCCAAGGGTGAAGGCGCATCGGTGCATCTGGCTCTCGATCTGGAAGAGGATTTTAGAGGCCACGTCCTCCGATTTCTCCCATATGGCTAGCCTTGGAAGGAGGCTCGCCGTGCTCGTGCGGCTCACGACGGTGGACGTCCCGGGGAGCTGCCAGACCTCCTGAGAGCTCTGTTCTCGAGACAGGACCCCCTTGGATGAGCTGAGGTCGGCCACCGGCACCCCGCGGCCGAGCTCCTCCTCTTCGCAGAGGGTGGCGATGAGCTCGATCTGGCGACCGGCGAGGGACTCGAGCCGCCGCTTCCACTCCCGGCGGTTCGCATATGGTCGCGGGTCGGATAGGGTGACAGAGATGAACCGGAACGTGATCTCCAAGGCCTGCAGGGTCGGCTTGAGGATGGACTCGTTCTTCCACCCGGGGAAATTTTTGGAGCTCCAGAGCTTGGAGAGCTCTGGGAGGCGGAGGTACTGCTCGTAAGCGCAAGTAGCGGAGGCGTCTCGGATTTGTGGTGAAGAGGGAGCGGATAGGTATGGATTTCTGTGCGATCCAGCGGATATCCCGGTCGTTGCCATATTTGCTGTTTTCCGCTCCAAATCGATCATCAGCGACGTGCGAGAATGATTTTAAGGGAGGATCGAAGGAAGGGAAGCCTTTGCTTTGCTTGGATGAAAGAAATGGGATATATATAGGCAGCAGTAGTGGGATCGCGGTGGGAAGTGGGAACGGGGAAGCGTGTGGAAGAAATTTTCTAAGGCAAAAAGAGGGCAAGAAATATATAAAAATGCGTGAGAGCTTATCCAAGCACCGGACGAAAGCGTCCAACACGTCTTCTGGCAGTACCGGCCTCCTTGCTTGCACCGACATATATTTATTTTCTAATGTTATTGATATAAAATCTCTAAAATCCTATTCGGTTGGATCTAAAAATAATAATAGCCATCCATACATCTCAAAATTGACCGCAGCCAATATGTTAGACTGACCAACTAAATCTCCTTATGATATCTTCAATCAATCAGTCAAAATTCACCATGCAGTTAGTTTAGAGATGCACGAAGAGTCATCCAAATTTCAAAATCTCTTCTCAGCTAAGGACTCCTTCGCCATGATGGTGAGTGATATTTTTGACTATAGATGCATGAGGCATGATGAGCAAAATACCAGTGCGTGACCTTCGGAATACGCAATGATTTACCAAGATGGCTGATTCATATGCCCAAGTTTTTCAGTGATGGGCATCGACCTTCGTTTATATAAATGAATCTTTAGAGATCTTTCAGGTAAGCGCTCTTGAGTCCATGTATACTTTTGTACCATCGCTCTACCGCTCTCACAGCATCTTCATTGTTCCCTAAGAGTCTATCCGACTTAGACATCAGAATGTTTCTTGCCCGATACTCTCCAGTAAAATGACTTTTTCATTGTTGATCAAGTCGAATCCGGCATTAAGGTAAGAGTTCGAGCATGGTGTCCTTATCCCAGCACCATCTTAGGAACGATTAATGTTTGAACTATTGCTACCTAAGCACATCAACCATCATCTTACCATCTTGGAGGCATATCATGATCTTTTGCCGACTTTTACGATCTAAATGGTCAATGACCGAGTTCTTCAACAATTTAGCTAGCTCAATGCCTTGATGAAATCGGTTTCCAGTAGCAACATATTTATATATAAAATACGTAACATAATGAAGAAGCAGACCCTTGTAAATTATATCATCATTTTTTTTGGCAATGCTAGGACATTCGGTGGGTTTGTGTAGCAAATCATCACGTGGATTTTTGGACAAGCAGTCGTTATAGGAACATATTAGAAGTTTTAACTTATATGGTGGCCATTTTTTAATCTCTTATATTTAATATAATAAATGATTATTTTTCAAAGTTGATTCAGTTGCATGCTTATATGTGATATTTTAAAAAGATTTTGTTGATATTGATAAAAATAATTTCTAAATTGTCCAATAGAAACTTTGCACAGTACGGCGAAAGAAGATGCGGAATATTTAAAAAAAAAAGAAAACTGTAGCAAAAAAGAAGATGCGGAGTTGGATCAGGGGCATCAGATGCTCTGACTTGGGCCATGTTGCGTGATGCAAAGGGGGAATGAATAGCTTGTAAAAAGGATGAGCGGATACGTCCCGTCACGCCAGGAGCATTGTTTTTTTAAAGCGGTTGGACCGAGAGCAAAACATGGTTGGACTCCTTTCCGCGTGGACCGTTCTAAGCTGGCAGCCGCCGCAAAGTGGAAGAAACAAGTCAACAACTGGACGGGCGCAACTTAAGGCCGAGAAAGGGGTCCAACCATCCATGTGGGAAACGAGAGAGCACATGGCCAGCGCAGCGGCTTCCCATTAGATCTGTTCATTGGACGGGACTGGATTCGGGACGGACTCAGAGCCGAGCCCAGCCCGACCCAACCCAACTTCAGGCTTACTTTCCCAACCCGAGCCCGATAACTTCAAACTTCGTGCTGGACCTTTGGCGTCTGTGGACCCACTGGGTGGGGAGGGCCTCGAGCTTTCAGAACTTCATATCAGGGAAACGAAAGGAGAACCGGAGGGAGCTCTTGGTCTTGGGGAGGGAGAAGCAAAACATGTTGGCGGAGCGGGTGGGGAGGGAGGGCCCGCATGCAGCTGTTGATGAGCTCTTGGATCTCGGGGTCGACCTGGAGGGAGAGGAAGGCAATGCCATGAACGATTGCGAAGGGCAACCATCCTAAATCCCAGCCACCGCTGAAACGCGGACATTTGCTTCTGCCCTGAATATCCGCTTGATGCGAAGCTCCTCGAGTTGTGGGCCTTGTGGCCACCCTTCAGGCTTCAGCCATGGCGCCGACCCAAGTGTTGGCTCCGCCGCCCCAGTCGCTAGGGACGAGGTTGAAGTTGGTGAAGTAGGGCATGCCTTGGATGGAGGTGGCCGGGACCTCTGGAAGTCATGGGACGGATCCGGAGGAGGGTTTGAGGGGTCACAGCCTTGAAGTGGGGAGGGAGGCCGTGGTGCGTTGGGGGAGGAGGAGGAGGAAGAGGAGAGGGAGGTGGGGGAGAGGGGGGATCGAGGAGGAGGGGAGGGGGTGGGAGTTGTTGTCGGCGTTGTCAAGGCTATTAACATCAAAGCCCTCGAAGTCAGCAGCGACGAAGGTGAAGCGGCGCAAGAGCTCATGGGTGAGGATGGAGAGGATGGAGAGGAGGGCGAGGAGGAGGAAGGCATCACTGCATGATGAGACGGAGGCGGTCACAGCCCATGGCCACCAGATCAGGCTCGTCTTCGATCGCCTGATTGGCATGGACGAACGGAGGGAGAGAGACGGAAATGGATGAAGGCGATGACATGGGGAAGAAAAATTATTGCGTGCACCGCCAAATGCTGGTGCATTCCACCAATCCCCAGAGTTATCCCCGCACTCATCTTAGGGCGATCATGGCCGTGCACATGGTGCATACAATAATTTGTTTGTAATAAATATATTATATTATATATAATAAATATATTATATTATATAAATATCAGGTTCCAGCCAAATCTGCGAACCCGAGTCTAGCTTATGTAATGCGTCGGCTTAAATTTCAGACCCGATCCGATCCTCCCGTCTTAAAGAATAAGATCCAAACCCATCCGAAACGATCCAGGCCCGGGCGGACCGTACCGTCTGACTCATTCTCTATCCCTGTACTGGGCCTCACACTCAAATGTCGCCGCTCGGCCCACGGGATTGCTAATGGCGGGAAACACCGCTCCTTTCTCTTCCCGCGCAAAATAGTCTGCTACAACACCTTTTTAATCGCTCTTCCCCTCTCTCCCGTCTGCAACCGCCGCTCTCCAACGCGAAGATCCGCGTCTCATTTCCAGACTCCAACAAGGAAGCCATTTGGAAGCCCCAAGAGAAAAAAACGCTGCAATGGCCAAGACCAGAAGCACCAACGGCGGCCCCGTATGCCCCAATAGATCCCCCCATTCGGAGGCAGTGGAAGAGAGGACGGAGAATAAAAAACGGTCGAGATCCCAATGCCCGGACCAAAGCCCGATCAAAACCCGTTCTCCGGCGAAGTGGAGATCGCCTGTCGGTTGCACCACCAATGGTGACACCTGTTATGGAAACGTGAGTTATTTTCCCACGTACGATCCGATCCGATCCGATCTTTAGGGTTTCATTTTTTCCCCTTTTTATTCTCTGTATAATTGTTTACGTAACTCGATATGATTATGATCCATCGATCCGACACCATTTAATAGGGAGATAGCAAGATTTCCAATGGCAAGCCCTTATGCTCTCCTAAATCTCCGAGGAAAAGGTTGTCTGATCAATTTTCTCAGAGACCCAAGTGGAATCCAAGAGGCAAGTGCTCTGATCCCTTTCGGAGTCTTCATTTTGTTTATTTTCTTCCTGTACCTTTTTTTTTTCGTGAGTGATTGATCTCCATCGAATACTGTTGCTAGTGTGAATCCACCGTTATGCTCAGGCACTTTTCTTCCCTGACTCAGAACTCTCTGGACTGATTGTTCAGTTTTATTCCTCTATCTGATTTCGTTGCTCGACCGATCTTTGACTCACAGTTTTTTACCTCTTCATCTGCTTTTGTGATCTCAAGTATATTATTCACAGTAACTCGCCTAATTTTTTCTGATAAGCAGCAGCGATACTCGTTATTTCACTAGTTCCTGATTCCTCTTTCTATTATTTGTTTTGTAATTTAAGTTTCCCGTGTTATCACCGGCCAACTGATAGGCCTGAATCCATCATCTGTAGATCCTGCGCAGATGCAAGCAGTTAAGGAAGCGCTGCATGTAGCTACAGTCCCTACCAATGTGGCATGTCGCGAGGATGAGCAGAAAAGGATTCTTGAGTTCTGCAGGACGTGCATCGAACAAGAGAAAGCTGGTAGTTTATATGTATGCGGTTCCCCCGGAACTGGAAAATCGTTGTCCGTTGATAAAGTGAAAGACCTTCTAGCTGTGTGGTCAAAACAGGTACACCGGCCTTCTCTTTCAATTTATATGTTAGATTGTGGTTTAGTTTCTGATATAAGCAATGAGTAATTTTGTTGTATTTCTATTTATGGAAATCTCGCACCTGAAGACACTCAGATCCCATTGCACATATCATACCAGTATACAGGAATGCAAGTCTCCAGAAGTTCTGTTTTTTTTAACTTTTTATGCAAGGCCATGAAGACAAGTGTTTTTAGAGAGGGTTTAAACTGTCCAAATCTACAAGGCAATGAACATTGCTAATACAGATTGTCAAGCCATTTGAGGAGTCCTAGGCTATATATCATGGACCGCGTGCATCATCATATGATGTAGAATTGATGGGCTCCCTGCCAATTATTTTGCATTTTTGATGGGCGAAATGAGAGATTAAACTCATCACAGGAAAGCATTCAAAACTGGTCGACATGCTTTAGGTAACATCACAGGGTTGCCATTTCATTAGAAGGGATAGACAGAGCATTTAAAATGATTGAATCAGAATATTCAATGGGAGTACAACATTGTATAAAGAATGAGATGACATGAGGATGAATTGCGGCTCTTACTTGGTGACATCACTAGAAAAGGATGTGAGGAAGTAAGGATATGGTATCAACCTTAAACTTGTTCTAGCTATTAATAACATATGTAGATTGCTTTGGGTGTGTAAATACTATATTTTCTGCCCTGTACTGCAATACTTTCATTTCTCTATGAGGGCTCAAAGTCGATACTATTAGGAGTGAAAACCTCCTGACAAACTATTAAGTTGCAAAATCAGCTATAAGAGCTTGTGTTAGTAATTTTGGAATTTTGATTATATTTCTTTTTTCTGCATTGATGTTTATTAGTTTAATTTCATTGACATGAATTTTGTTCTGATGGCCAGGTGGGATTTCAGTCACTAGATACGTTAGCCATAAATTGCACTTGTCTCACTAACACATCTGAAATTTTTAGCAAGGTATCCTGTCAACACAGTGAATATACTTTGGATATACACATAATATCTCATTTATCATAAAATTCTCCATTCATTTATTGCAGATACTTGACAAATTTCATTCTCGAAAGAAGACAAGCAATGGTTTTTCGCCTCTTCAGCATCTCCAAAATTTGTTCTCTCAAAAAAGGCAGGCATCTTCAGGAAAGATGATGTGAGAAACATTTCTTTTACTCTTTGTATGTGCATTGTTTCTGGCACTCAATTATAGCACTACATTTGCTACAAAAACACAGCTCATAGTTGATAGATATTGTTATGAATTTTCAAAGGTTTTGCTGTCCTTTTACCAAACCATGGAATGTTGAGATTGGAAATATTTTATGACAGGTTGATCATTGTTGATGAGATGGATTACTTGATAACTAAAGACTGTGCTGTGCTTCATGATCTTTTCATGCTTACAACTTTCCCATTTTCCAGATGCATTCTAATAGGTATGGCTTTTCAGAGGAATATTAATGCTAAACAGGGGGTGGCATGTTCCATACAGTGCTGTTATGTTCTATTCAACCAAGATTCATGTTGATTTGAGTCTGACTTATATCTGCAGGAATAGCAAATGCTATCGACTTAGCAGATCGATTTCTTCCAAAACTCGAATCACTGAATTGTGAGTGTGTCTATTCCTCTTCATCATTCTAGTTTTTTTATTTAGGATCAAGGAATATTTTGGGGCATCTGATATGGTATTCAGATGACGGAATGACCTTGTGCTGTAGATTGTCCATGTCTTAGATGTACTGTGAAGATATCTCACTTGACTCCTATTTAAGTGATGTATATGGCATTATTTTCTTTTCAAGTTACAATTTTCCTCGCATTGCACCCTGGAATGAAACTAACTTCTTTCTTGGCATTTTTGTTGCTCTGTCGCTAGGCAAACCTGTGGTTATAACTTTCCGTGCTTACTCTAAAGACCAGATACTGAAAATCCTTCAGCAGAGGCTTATGGTGATTCCCATTCTTGTCTATATTTTCATGCATTAGATTTTTCTACTGAATATCTGGGGGCTGAACCCATTTATTTTGTGATCTTGTATACTAATTCACCTTTGTTATAGCGGAAATTTTCCTTATATGACTGTTTTTTGATTTGTAGGTTCTTCAATTTGATGTCTTCCAACCTTTAGCACTGGAATTTTGTGCTAGAGTAAGTTCAAGTTCATTTATGTTTCCTTCTAATGCAGGAAAATTTTTTAACGGTCAATTATCATAACCAAAAACAAAACCCTCTTGCAAAGTACAGCACCTGGGTCTTAAACCCATGCAGGTGAATGTCAAAACCTTTTTCATTCAAACTCTGGATCTTGCCCATAAAAACTTTAAGGAGTCACATATTCCTTTGGAGACATCAAATTCATAAATAAAGGATCCATCTAAGAGAGTAAACTTTTTCCTCAATATATTTTTTTTGAGTGAAATTTTCTCCTTGATAACACAACAAATAAAAATGCTCACTTATTTTGTATATAAACAATGGCTATCATGGCCTTTATCTAGGCTTGAGATATGAATTACTAGATATGTTCTAATGGTGTTTATAATCATAGCAGAAAGTTGCAGCGGCATCTGGAGATATGAGAAGAGCACTTGGTGTTTGCAGGTAACTTTTGATGCTAATGCATATAGAGATGCTATTTTGTGTTAATTTTAACTTGTTGTATTCAATGTCAAAGCTTCACCAAATCTATCAAATACATCTGCTATATTAAACATGCAAAACTCATGCTTGCTCCTCAATTACACGATATCGTAGAATGATATCATGTTTCCAATCCTTTGTGACAACTTGTGGTCTCATCATACTAGTTTACTCATCCTTTGTCAACCTGTATTCTTCATTTTGACCTACGTTACTATATCGTTGCCTTCAAAGTTTGTTAGCTGATGATGTTGACTTAAGAATGTGATCAGATGCGCTGGAGCAAGATTTGGTTCAATTCCCAGCAGGATGTTCAGATTTGAAGTCCACTTACATCCTTCAAATAGCCTCCTCCCCTTCCAGCTAGGAATAGCATGAATGATATTTTACAATATAGTAGTTTCAATCTCTTTTTAGTGGTCTGGGCCCTTCTTGTTGTGTCAAGAGATTGGTTGTCCCATTGTGGTTTGGATTCATCACCTCATCTGTGACTCCATTCTTGCAACAGCAGTTCAGTAGGTTTCTCTTGCGTCCTTGTGTTTTCTGATCTCACTTGGATTCTTATCTTCGTCACATGTTTTGGCGACATTATTTTTGCACCCGGTCCTTTAATCTCCATCAACATATTAATCTCAGATGAGAGGTTCTTGCTTCATTCTTCCTGCTGTCCTACGGTCCTTTTGTTTGGTTACTTATATTGCAATTGAATGCTTGGCCTTTAAGGTGCATAATAGGAGTAAACCCGTGTATTCACACATGTAGTTATATCTTGGTTCATATTTTGTGTCTTCAGTCATGTTAAACATGATGGAAATCTATATTATGAAGCAACTACTTGACCAGCAATATGCAGTGATCACTCCCATCAGGAAATAGACTAAGACAAAAGAAACGACATCACTTAACTTTAACATTTTTAGAACCATTTTACTTTGATGGCATTATTCTTCTTGTCATCTCTATAGATATTACTTGTGGTTTCTTTTTAATAAACTTGTACTGTACCTGCACGTTTATTGCTTATTTAATTGGTATTACATTACTGCTTGAATCCTGCATCTCATATATGAAATTGCAGTTACCATTTAACTGCTTTATTTTTTCACTTCATTCCAGGAGTGCAGTTGAGGTGCTCGAAGCACAGCTGCGAGATGTTGCTAGAAACCAAGATATTGACATTGTAAGTTGGATTGTTTGTTGGTATTGTATGCCCATCCAAAACTTACATACAAAAAACTCATTTACTAACAACCTTTCTGTAGTCATTTGATTTTAACATTCAATTATTTGTATGTTCACACATTCTGCATTTTCTTTGATATGGACGACTGTATCATCTAGCATCCCTTTATAGTTATCTGAGAAAATGAATTATTTTCTGATATTATTTTCTGTTCTGTTATTCTCAAAATTTTTTGATAGATTTGAATTATGCATGCTTCCTTGCTTGATACAGGATACTGATTATAGAGTCTAGATATTAAGCTACGCTGTAATGCTTAGTTGCTTATTATTTACCCAAATTGATGCCTGTTTGTAATGCTCGGTCTAGATATTAGACTTGCCAATTGCTTAAAAATCAGCTCATGTCATTCATTAGCAGCTTCCTCGCCTCACTGTCCTGTCTTTAAATATATTTATATTCCTCATCTATTTCCAGACTCCCAAAAATGCTGGCATCTAAGATATCATGTATTCTATGATCCAATTTATCATTAATACGAAATTTTAGAATAAATTATATTCAATGAAACACAAGTAAGTTTGCTTTCTCTGAGAATGATGGCTGTTACTCAAAGTTGGATCACAATCATTTTTCTTAATTATAAGAAATTAATTTTTTTTTTTCAGGTAATGTTTGATCATATGGATATTGCTTTATCCAAGGCATTCAAGTCAGCAGTAGTGGATACCATACAATCTCTTCCACAACATCAACAGGTAAGATTGGGGGACATGATTGAATATGGAGATCTATAACAATCAAATGAAATATGTAGTTTCCAGGATAACCAGTAAGAGTTATGCAAGTATCATGGCCTTAGGTGTTATCTGTTACAATCATCCCATTCTTTGACTAGTTAAAATTAGTGAAATATGAGGCTATGGATATAGCGACGTCTGGTCTGGAAGCAAGGAAAGACGAGTTAATCATTCAATCAATACAGACTCGATACCGGTAACCAAAGCGAGAGACTGTAGACGATAGACCTGAGGGGCTAGTGAGCGAGATGAGAGGGGAAGAGGAATAAGAGTAAGCAGGAATAATGAAAAAATAGCAAACGGACCGAGCAATAGGAAAGTAAGTACAGTAAGCCACCATAACTCACGTTTCCTGCATGTAACCTATACTTGTATGGCATAGGTGCATATCTAATGGAGGCACATTAGGATGATAAGGAAAAAATACATGTGGCATGAAGGACATTATGCAGCTATCACATTAAGGTCATCATGTATATTTGTCTTGTGAGATTCATTTAACAGTGGGGAGGTAACAAGTCCCTGTAAAGAGTCTAATTCGCATTCAGGAGTTGTGTCACGATACCATCTGACTGACCTTCAAAATTAATCTACAATCATGTTAAATTTCAGTTTCCTGCTTATTTCTTCCATACGAGCTGTAACAATCATTTACACAGGTCATTTTACTCAATCCGTAGTGCATATGCTTGTATTCTTCTTGGGAGCTGATTATTTTTGGTCTTCTATCAGTTTGTACATATTGTCAATGGAAATCATTTTTTAACTTATGGTTGTTTGGAATTTACTAGAACATGCTTTTAGATTTATAGATACACCAACTTTGGGCACAGGCAGCAGCTATATGCTTCTAATCTTTTTGGCACCTCCAGATAATATTATGCTCCTTAGTCAAGCTATTTCGCCAGTGCAAGAAGAATGCTACCACTCTTGGAGAGGTAAGTTTGAATCCCCATGACTTGAAGAGTCATACTAGTAGTTGCACATATAAATCTCCCCCATCCCTCACCCCCCCATCCCCAAACTGTCTCTCTCTGTGTGTATGATATAACTATTCCATTTATTGTGCAATTATTTCTCCATCTAGACACAACCTTGTTTTTACAAATCATAGTGATTTATATATTGGTTCCTAGGATAGAACTCTTTTCCAGTACTTTGCTTATACAACTATCGCAACCTATCTTTTTCTAGTTCTGATCATTTTCTAAACTGCTGTTTGGGAACAGCTGAATAAATCATATTCGGAAACCTGCAAATTCAGTCAAATCCCTGCAGTAGGAATGCTGGAATTTACAAACATGTGCAAAGTGCTGAGTGATCAGGTTGAAATACATACTAGAAATTCACCTAATTTTTGCTTGTCCTGGTATGCTTTTGATAATACATAACAGTCCAGGTTCAAATGTCCAGGGGCTTCTCAAGCTTGGGCAATCTAGGGAAGATAAATTGAAGAGAGTGACATTACAAATTGATAGTTCAGACGTCACATTTGCTTTTAAGGTGCAGATATGATTGCCTCTTACTAATGAAACAGTTTCCCATAGAGATGCTGGTCTCTTAACTAATTCCTTACTAGCTTTCAATTGATACAGGGAATTCGATTTTTTCAAACCTGCCTGGTGTAGTGATGATCTGAGCTAAAGATGAATGTGGCTTCTTTTTTCAAGTTTTAATCTCAAGATATGTAGTAGTTGCTCTTCAAATATTGCCTGCAGGTGGCTTTTCATCACCAAGATTCTGCCAAAGCACTATGGTTGAAAGGTAAGCTCTTGTTTGATTTACAATACTCTTATTAAGGATCCGACATGCATTTGTACTCCTGCACAGTCAAATTAATTTGATTATTCCTTATACTTCTTCAAAAGATCTAAATATGAATCATTACCTATACAATAACAAGTGAGAATAGTAAGATGCACCTGAAATCAAAACTGCAATGTTATATCGCGTGGTCATTATTTTTTGTACTTAAATTTACTCGAGCAGCTTCCTTTTTGTTATTAAACTATCTTTTCTGAGATGATTACCATATGTCTGCTGTCTGATAATTCCCAATTATAACATTATCAGGAGTAGTTCAGTATTTATTGATTGAAGTTTGCTAGATCAGCATCCTTTTTATAATTTGAACTCTTTCCTGAGATGTTTACTATTTTCTGCTGTCTGACAATTCAATCATTTTAAGCAGATAGATAGTATCCTCAACACCTTCACCCTGGATTACTTATCTCACAAATAAGTGACATAAACTCATGATGGATGGTTGAAGACTGAAGTTCACAGAGGTCAAGAAGACTCGAAGGAAGTTCCACTACTCGTTGTATCATATGATTATTTGGCTATCCTTGAAGTAACAACCAACAGATGCCTCCAACAAACCAAAAATAAATTTGTGATTTTTGGTACAGCTGATTTACAATAATTCAGATCCAATGATTGCATAATTTAAGCATAATCACAAGTGCTTAGTGGAACATGCATCTTTTTACTAAATTGTTAACTAGTATTACAGGACCAAAATACTTTCCATGAAAAGTTTGCTTCTAGCTTTGCTTCAGTGAGTTGAGTTGGCAGAGTTTGGTCTTGACCATATGCACCTGGAATATGTTCCAAGAGTGCTACATGAGAATTAACTGGATGTTGGCCCAAAAACTCCGATGAGGTTTTATTAAAAATGAACAGAAAGATAGCTGATATATTTGTGCTGTGTACTTGTCATGTATTACCATTGCATCGACACTATGCATTACTGTGAACGCAGCAGGGTTATCTCTGTTTTGTTTTTAATGATAAAAATGGTAAAACAAGAGAACAAACTAGTTGACCATCACGTTAACCTCTTGGAGTTGGCTGTGGCAGCGTTCTTTCATCAAAATAATTTGGACTGCGGGTACAAAATTTTCATGTTGGGCCAATTGAGCTCTGTATAATATTGGGGTTTTGTATCCATGACTTGGTAAAACATAAATACAGGAATATGAGACACCATGATATACAAATGATCTGGTCACAGTATTTCACGAAGCAACATTACCTCATTTTGCTCATGTCGCAACTCCCAGAAAGGCCAATGATCTTGCAAAATTTGTGCGTGGACACACTTCAGCGAAGCAAAATGTTTGCCAGGTATGAAGATTATAAGAAATGGAGGCAGATAACTCACTAACTACAACCGAATGAAAGATATAATACCAGTCTCCAGATTCAAAGCCTTCAGCGGCACCACAGAGTCTTTAGTAAGGGTAGTTCTATATACACCCCCCCTATTGCTCAGGACACCCCCCAAAAACCAAAAAAAAAATACCCAAACTAACCTTTAGTGTAATTACCATATTGCCCTTGAAATTTTCTCATACACCCCCCCCTTCCTCCTCCTCGTTCGAAAAGAAAAAAAAAACCCCCCCTCAAACCCCCCTTAAACCCCTCGATCCATTTACATCGTTTAGGCGATCTTTGAAGGAGATTTAAGCCCCATTCGAAGCATGGACAAGCAACTAGTGATTTGGGACGAAGAATCGGCCGCAAAGGTACGTGTTCCACCTTATTTCGAAATTTTTTTTTTCACGGTTCGTGCTCCGTTCGGCACTGGATCGCCGAACAAAAGGCTTCTGTTCGGCTGAACAGTGCTTCAACCGAACTCTTCTGTTCGGCTGCACAGTGCCGAACAGAAGGCTTCTGTCCGGCACTGTGCAGCCGAACAGAAGGGTTCTGTCCGGCTCTGTGCAGCCGAACAGAATGCCGGCGACGAGAGAGAGAAGGGGGAACGGGAGGGTTTTGGGCGTTGGCGAGGTGCTTTGGGCGGAACAGTTCAAAGGGAGACGGAGGGGGTTTGGCCGCCGGCGAGGTGCTTGAGGCGAGGTTTTTTGGGCGGAAGGGAGAAGCCGGCGGGTGTTTTGGAGGGGAAGAGCGGGGTGGGGGGGGTTTGGGGGGTGTAGAGAGCAATTTAGGTGAGGGGGGTGGGGAGGGTGGGGGGTAATTTAGGAATTTTTAATTTTTTAGGGGTGTCCTTAGCAAATGGGGGGGTGTAGAGAGTATTTAATTTTTTTTTAATTTTTGGGGGGTGTCCTGAGCAATAGGGGGGGTGTATATAGAACCACCCCTTTAGTAATGATACCACATCCATAGTCTTGACAACTGGAAATCGGATTTTTTTGGACCCACGAATCCGCAACGTGCTCGAACGTGCATCAAGCCAACAGAAGACTGCCATAAAGAAATAACAATTAAACATGCTAGGGAATCATGTTTCCACAAACTAAAAAAGAACAGAAAAAAACAGACGTAAATCAGTAAATCTCATCCAAAGTTTGCAGCAGTGGAATAAAGAAAACAAAGCGAAAAAGAAAAAGGTTTAGTTAAAGAACATATGGAAATCCGCTGCAGGTGCAGCTGCAGTCTCAGCAGAAACAATAGGGGAGACTGCAGCTGCAGCAGCAACAGCAAAGTTGCCAGGATCCTGTTTTATCAACTAAACAATATTATAATCAATCAACACTCAATTCATCAAAAAAAAAAAAAAAGAAGTCGACACTTACAATATAAACGGAGTGAGAATTTAGTGATTTGGCGGAAACAAATAACCTGTCTTACAAGTACTCGGTTAACTTTCTCTGCCTGGGGCAAAGTATACATAGTGGCAATTGCAACTGCCAGGATGTTCTTGTAAGCATTGATGAACATATGGGGTGCTGCTGCTAGAGTTGGGTGAGAGAGGGCCAAGGGCAATGCAAGCAACCATTGAAGCACCAGCTGCAAGCTTCTCAATCGGGTCATTCTCCAGAACTTCAGGACTGAAAAAAGCCGGACCCTTTATCATGCGCCGACGAAATAGCAAGGGGCCTTGTCCCAAGCTTGGCAAGGATGGCGGCCTCAGAAGAGCCCACCTTGTCCCCCCTCTTAATCATTTCAACAGGGTGTTGATGATTACTCTACACTGCCCTTGTGAATCTCATTCGGGATATTAAGCACCTGAGAGGATGCAAAAGGGATGAGACACAACACCACCAACAAAAATATCTGAAAAATTTCTGTGCGAGTTGCAAGATATATTTTATCGACCTAGTGAGGACCAATAAAAGGTTAAAAAGATCTCAGAAACCTCAATCTAAACCGAAGATATAGGGGAACAAAGATGTCATGGAGCCCACAGTCAGTTCTAAATGAGTCAGTCGTGCAAACCCCCTTCCCCATGAGAAATTATTGGGCGGACGAGATCTACGGTAGATCTAAAATGAAATCATTCTAGATAGCTTCATTTCGTCGTACGGTAAAATTATTAGATAAATTTATTTTATCCTAGATCTATGGTAGAGCCGATCGACCTAAATTTTTGGGACACATGGCTGAGCTCCATTGTCCAAGCTTGCTTTGGATGAGGAGAACAAATGGAATCATATTGAGAGGTTAGTTGTTAATAATTGGACGTAATGACCAGCCTCCCTTTCTTCTTTGGCATTTTTTTTCCTTTTTTTCTTTATTTTTTTTATTAGTTTCTTATATATAACCACATTAACGTACTATGAACTTGATTTACCATCCACATAGTAATAATACCTTTAAATTTATGGTCATAAAATTTAATTATCCAACTTATATTAGTATTTATAACTATATATTTAGTATCTGATTTGTATCTATATCCATTTAAAATAAATATGGATATAAATTTGTACATCCGACTAAAATCTGTATCGATATCTGCATTCATCAAATAAAACAAAAATGATATGGATAACCAATATCCAATCCAGTTTCAACTCTATCTTCATTTTGACAAAAGCTGATTGAGCTTCATCAACTAGCTAAGAGAGCAAATCTAGCCAGCGAGTTGCCAAAATCTTTGAAATAATCTTATAGAGACTATCCAATAAACTGATAGGTCAAAGGTCCCGAATTAAGTTTTGTCCATCTTTCTTGGGATTAAGGGTCGCAAGAAAGCAAAGTTGCATCTTGACGGGTTCAGGTTGCCCTTATCAAATTCACCAAGCAAAATCTTAATATTCTCTCAATATTTCTAAAAGAAAACGAAGAGAGTTGGTCCGGCTGCCTTTGAGCTTCCCATATCTTTGGCGGGTACATGGCCTTTTACTTGAAAACAGGAAGAAGTTGTTGGTGTGATAACTCTAGAGAGTTGGTTCATTTTGGTATGGTGTTCTTCCTATAAGTGACGATTTAGTTTTGGATAATTTTTCCCCCCCACGTAATGAATGGCTAGCTTTTTCCTCCTCTTTTTTTTCGATTGGGTTAGGGGTGGGGGACTATTATTTTTTGACTCTCCTAGAGGCAACCTGCCTGTTTGGGTTCTCAAATTTGAGATGCTGTATCTCATGCATAAATACATGCCAACGTCCAATTTCTTGACCATTAGTTATTCTGTTGGTTTTCCTTGGTACTTTGCACTGGTTGAAAATCCATTACGCATGCTTGTGCAGAAGCGTTGGAAAAATTTGAACTTAGAAAATATTATTTTGTTAAGGTATTTATTAACAATGTATAAGATACAGAATTTAAAAAGTTGGAAGCAATAGAGATAAACTATGAATTTTTCTTTGCTTACATAAAATATCTTTTATTTCATCATATTGATAAAACATCTTTGGTGTTTCAGTTTCCCCCATGTTGCCGAACTTGACTAACTGCTAATCAAACTGAAGTAAGATAGGTGAAAAAAGTTAAACGTTATATGATTAGTGAGTATGGGCAACTCTTTCATAAATATCATCACTATCTTGATTTCTTCAGTTCTATAAGGTCATCTTCTGTAAGTGAGTTAACGTTGCACCATTCACTTGTAACATGCTTATCTACTGAATTCATTATAAAAAATTACGTGATCTCTATGCTTTCCATAATCGTGGTTTATCGTGGCCAACCAACCGCCTAATACGGGGTTAATTTATTGTACCAGTGTGGTGCCCGAGCCTCGGAATGCACCCCATACCAAGTGTCAATACTAAAGTATGTACCAAGTCGACGCCTAATATGAAGTATACAGATTGTGTAGCTCTGATACCAAGATGGTAAATCTTGTTCATGATATGCATGGATGTAATTAGATATACTTTTTTATTCTATTATAATTTCATCTCATGAACATTGCCGATTCAGGTTGGTTAGCTGCTGAGAACCAAACACCCGGTCACATGGAAATCCATGTTGCAGCATGTGGTTCCTCATGAAGAAAATGGTACCCAAGGCTGGTTATTTTCTCTTTCTAATGTTGAGTCAGCAAACTTGTGCTTGCCAATATCTTTATGCATGCGGCCACAAAGGTTGCTCAGCATGGGCAGTTGATCAGTTTCCTTCTTTTCTTTCCTAATGATCTTTATCAGCATTATTCAAACGCATTCATTTTTTTAAAAATCTTCAAAAATTTCAGTTTTATGACCATCGTAGTATAAAACAGTTCCTTCAAATTAGGGAGTGGTGAGTCGAACATGATTTTCCCTTTTTTTATAAAAAGACGTTCCATCATGAGTTAATTGATATTTGTTTCTTTCCATTACAGAGCCATTTTATGTTACTATATAATGTTAGTGTAAATTTATCAATGATTACTGTAGTTGACGTTGTTTGGAAATTTCTTTTCTTTGTACCTGATATTCCAAGCACTGATTATAGGTGAAATGCATGATATCTTAGCTCGCTTGGCACCTCTCCTAAGGGCTTGCCCCTGGAGGAGTTTGAGGGTTCAAATCCTAGATATTGCTCCAAAAAGAAAACAAAAAAAAGAAGAAGAGGGAACTAGCTACCAGAATACTCTGAAACATGCCACCGTCCACTTGGACCGAGTTTGCCTCCCATGCTCCGAGCTAGTTTCTTTTTCTTCTGATACACCATACTAATTGCTTTAGTCTACGCTCTTGTGCAAATAAATTATAAGACGGGACGGGTCCTTGGCCAATGTAGAAGGTGCTGGTGCTGCTCTTCTGAAGCACTTAAATATCATCAAAGATGTGGCTTCCGATCAAAATATTTTCTATTCTCACACTCTTCCTATTATTACCCATTTTCTTTGCGCTCTGCCATATAGCTAGTGGATGCTTGCATTTTCCATTTCTTATATTTCTCTTCTGCCTTCTCTTCCTTTTCTTGCATTAGTCCTTTCTTTTCCTTCTGGCATCTTATCATGTCTGAACTACAAAAATCCAGTTCTGAAGTTTATGTTCTGATTCTTTGTGAGAAAAGATGGATTAGCAAATCAATACCTTGATAAGTTGGCTTTCTTTTCTCTTTGGAAATAGCTACCATGATGGGGGGGAGTCAGATTAGTTTCTTCCTATTTGCATGATACTCGAATATTATGTCGTCCTATATTCTGTTTCTACAGACATGGTTGTCTTTGTAATTAGTGTTTAATGTCATGTATTAGAGGCAAAAATATCAATTTTGTTGTTGTTGTTTGTAGATTTTTTGATACAACATCATCATCTCACATTTTCCAAAATGAAAATCAGAATGATATACAGACTCCTGGAGATATCAAATCTGCGATGAGATTGATGAAGAACAACCAGCCACCAAATTGGCGGCCTCTTCACCTGGACTCTACTGTTCAGCAGGAGGGAGTGCTTAACTCCGATATCACGGATGGGATCGAATAGTCTGCATGCATCGAAATAGACAAATTAGAAAAGGACCAGACCGACATTATTATGCTGTAGGTATAATCTTGATTATGATGTAGATTGAGTTGTAAATTTCAATTTGTGCAGGTCGAGCTTGCATGTGCAATTGAATATCAAGATCAAAATCAAGTTATTTTTTGGAGTCATAACGAAATTAGTGCTCGTATCAAGATGTAATCTAAAGCTGCGATGTCTGGGACATAATGAAATTAAATGTAATCGAAACTAAATCACGGAGAAGCGTGCGCTTTTTTCCCCTCCAAGACAGGACACTTTCAGGTCTGATTCTTCCCTCCCAAGATGATAGAAACAGATATAACTCGAGGAAATTAATACTAGGATTTGACTATCAATATCTTGGGAGCTTTCAATACAATGCAAGGGCGCTGTTGAGGTTTCGGTTGTCAGAATGGGAAGAATTCGGAGCTAAGATGCCGGTCAGCGTCAGATTCAAGACAAGTATGATATTTAGATGCCATTCATGATGAGCACTGCTGCGGAAATCAAAGTGTGCAAGTTATTGTTGGATCCGTGATGTGCTGCTGCCCAATATATTTGTCAAGACGAACTTCATACCTTAAGCATCCAGATCAAAACATCAGGGTTTACAAAAAAGTAGAATTAGGACTGAAAATTACCATAAGATCAAATCTAGAATCACTGTTAATGCAATTTCTCGACTAGGAAAGATGGTGGTAAAGTTCTTTAACAATATTAAGGGTCATAGACTGCGATTCTCATCTGCGCTACTGCAAGGATTCCAAAGGATCGCTTTTTGCGCATATATATATACATATATATGTATATACATATATGTATATATGTATATACATATATATGTATATACATATATGTATATATGTATATATGTATATACATATATGTATATATGTATATACATATATATGTATATACATATATATGTATATACATATATGTATATATGTATATACATATATATGTATATACATATATGTATATATGTATATACATATATATCTATATACATATATGTATATATCTATATACATATATGTATATATGTATATATATATATATGTATATATATATATATATGTGTGTGTGTGTGTGTATATAAAATATATTATTATAAGCAGACAATACAAAATTCTAAAATTTATCATCAACATAATGACGTGGAAGGAACATTAGTTATTTAAAATGCAATTTACAATTTTTTCCATGGAAAAAAAGAGAGAATTATACTGGCCGGCTTTCTGTGATGCTGGTCGAGAAGGTAAATTTGCGGGCACTTTCTTTTTGAGGAGCAGTAGTACACCTCCCACCAAACTTAGTTGGACTGCAGGTTTGGAATCAGCTCAGTGCCCTCCAGCAGGACAGCAGCAGCTGAGCTTGCAAACCTTGATGTTAGCCGAAAAGAAATTATCGAGTTGGATCGAATGGATGGATCCATGAATGTCTCCATCAGAGGTAGATGCAGGCTACTACTAGCTTTTTTTTTTTTTTTTTTTTCTTCTTCTCTTCTTTTTCTTGGTTAGGTGGGTGGAGACTTTCGCAGCGCGCGGAATGGCGCTTGACTTGGGGGCGAGCCCCCATGTTCCTCTCAGGCCTCAGCTTGGGGCGATGGTCGTGCGGTTGGGCGGTGTCTGCCACCATCCATCCGAATGGAGGATATTCTCTTCCGAATCCCTCATCTACCTGCCTTTGAATAAGCCACTCTAGCTGCCGGCCATCTTCTCTCTCCCTATCGATATCTCCCTCCGATCGAACAACGAACGAACCAGAGGGCGGGGCTGGCCTCGCACGTATATACGCACCCGTCGAAGGGCGTCCGCCGGCTTTGCGTCGACTCAACGGAGCGGGAAGCTGTCTCGTCGCACTTGGAGGAATCTTTTAATCAGCCGAGGTCAGGAATCAGGATGGATGACGTGGAGGCATCAATGATCTCGTAGTTGTGGATTGTGGTTGGGATAGACAATCTTGGATGGGACGGGCCCAACCCAACTCAACACAACCCAACCCAACCTACTGGTGGGCCCTCCAAGTGCCTGCCCATGCAATTCTCGGGGGGCCGGGAGCGCTGGAGGTCCAGCGATCCGGATGGTTCGACCCTGGAGAAGCTTCGCCTATTGCTCGACAATTTCTCGCCGGAATTTCTGGAACCGTGTTATTTTGACGAACACGGCCGAAATAGCGCTATTCTACCTTTCTAAAATGGTGCAATATCCACGGAATAGGGAGACCTATTCCCCCTCAAATACAATTTTGTCCAAATCAGCTCTTGAACGCTTCAAAAACATTGTGATGGTAATTTTGTCCTTATGATACAATTTAAAGAATCACGAAAGTCGAGGCACGTATTTATTCATTCCTCCATTTATCCCAAAAGGAACTTATTTCATGGAATCTATTACTACTACATTTATAATAGAGGGGATAAAATTATCCCCTCTCCCAAAAGGCAGCCTAAATGTGTCCCTTGCCAGAGGTGTGATCTATAGATCCAAGTCGCGCAGCATCTTCTCTATCAGGGATCTTTACGTTGGGCTGCGCTACTTTTATGGCATTGGACCAAGTTGTTCGCCTCTTAAGACCTCAAGTGTACACCTTAATATCAGTTGAAGCAGTCCTGCATCTAGTGAAGTCGATAGCAGGAACACATGTATTAGGTGGGCTCCACAAAATGCGTGTGAGATTAATCGGCATCAACTTGTTCTCTTGCAAAGTTAATAACTTTGCCGATCTCTGTGTTTATTAAAAATACCAAAAGACAAAATTGCTGATGCTTTCTTATCTTTTGGGCTCAAGTAGCAATATGCATGCAGAAGTGCCAACGGAATATTAGAGTCGCCGAGGTGCTGCTCGTCAAAGATCAAGCTTGCCTGCGACACCGTGGAGTGCTTGCTAGGATGGCAAGGGGATAGGGTTTGATTTTAGTTGTAGCTAGCCTGCAAGGGTGGAAGAGACATAGCCACATAGGGTAGGAAAAAGTGCGAACTAGCTCCTCCTAAACATTTGGTTAAATGTTCGAGAATTTGAGTGATTGAAGATGGAGGAAGCCTATGGTAGGTATGGACTATGTGATAGTATAGAGAGAATATGTGGCCGATGGTTTTGATCTCTTAAAAGGATATCAATCGCCATCCAACAGTCATCTAAATTTTGGCTAAGATCATCGGCCCCATCATACTTATAAAAAGATTAAAAATTAAAGAAAGAAGAAAAATGTCTATGACTAAGACATTAAGGCGCTAGTGGCATGTGAGAATTAACATATTGGCTTAGGTTGAAATTTGTTGAAATGCTGGGAAAAAGTACACCCTTTTGTAAGTTGAATGGGGAGGCTAGCTCATTTTCTTTTCTTTTCTTTTTTGATACCACGGGAATTTTCATACCATGGGAGGCCCATTTTCTATCATGAGAAAATTGAAGGACCTGGATGAGGGGTTGGTCTGCTATCTAGATGTTAAGTTAATTCAGAGGATAATCATTCCGAAGATGACCTGCCGTGGCTTCCCACTTGAGTGGTGGGAAATTTCACAGGTGGCGGCCGCTCTGTGGCTGTTGAAGTTAAAAATGCATGCTAAAGGTATTGTAATGATGGATCTCTGACTTTAATAGATATGCTATATATTGGATATGGTAAGGTGTTTATGAGATGTTTTTGCATACCTTTTCGCCATCCTCTGATTTAATTACCAGGTCCTTTACGTCTTGAGGTGCAATACACGGGAATATGATGAGGTTAGGGTTGCGCGTTGTTTGGCCAAGCTGCAGGTACCACGTCATATAGGATGGGGTGGTTGGGCATTTTCCTTGTGTGTTCCACCCTGGTATCAAAAGATTTCGGCTCAATTTTAGCTGAAGACGACTCAGGCTGTTGTTGTCAAACGAATTTCAGATCTTCATAGAAACGCACCAGCATTTGCTGACTTTGATCATATCCATCTTTTGCTTGCTGGTATCAAACAGTCTTTATCAATACCAAATTTCTGCACAGCCATTCATGTTTCCAGAGAAGCAAATCAGCCTGCCGACGCCGATAATTTGGCAGATCTTGGTGTTTCTTCTGAATTCGTCTAGGCCGTTGCATTTCCTGGAAGAAAGAATAGCTTTGATTGGTCTAAGCCGATAAGGCCCGAGTTAAATTATTATGTCATTCGTCTTTCTGCATTTTTTTTGTTTTTTTAATGTCTTTGTTAAGGTCCCCGGCTGTATAAAAAAATAAAAATAAATAATAATAATAATAAAAAGGCTGCAGCTGCATGGCGGGACCAGAATCAGGGAAGTCCGAGTTGCATTTATCATGATTGCAATCATGGTTGGATAATCGCGAATCGGAGGCGAATTGTAATGGCGAGTTAGGCGGGAGTTGAAATTTGTTAATTCTTGCTTTATTCTACCTTTCTCCTCAACTTTGCGGAAGATGTCACATCGATGGGTGGTGGCCGTCTTTTCCTTTGCCAGTTTGCTTCCCTTCCCGGGAATCCGGATGAGTGCGGAGCGGTGGTGGGCTTGGGAGGGCCGCGCACGTGCGGCTCGGCGGTGCTCCGAGGCTTGTTTTGAGAGGGCAAAGCTGGAGCACGTGAATGGCACGAGCGCCATTCGGTCCTCCTCTACTACCCTCCGCCAGCTCGTCCTCCCACATTCAACGCAGCAAATCAAATCAAATCAAATCAAATCGCCCACTTATTATCATTATTATTGACGGTTATTATGATCATCATTACTCCGAATTGGCCATGTCCATGGCCGTGGCCGTGAGATAAGGTTTGCCTCAAATAAACCACTATTTTTCCAACAGTTCTTTTCCCCTTTTTCGTTCCACCCCACCCATCGACTGGAATGTAGTTCTTGCTCGTACCTCACGGTGCACTCTAAGCTAATTGGGATTTTATCACCCCATTTTGCACAGGCATAAAAGGAGCTCGCTCGCTTGCTAGCCTCGTACGGCAATTCCTTCCGGGTTCTCAGATTTTGTATTTTTGGAATTCAGGTAGTTCCGAGACGCCTCGTGCTGGGACCTGCGGGGATCTCCTCAAGGAAGAGAGACGGTGAAACTGGCTCCATTTATTTTCCTTTTCTGTTTGGGAGTACAGGCAGACCCTAGCCGGTGGCGTTTTGGTAGCGTGCGTAACTTGTGGGGGATGAGCCATTCTTGCGAGGGCTGTGGACTGGGGTCGGACCATTCGCACGACAGCTAAGGAAGAGAGCGGCCAACCCTATGAATTATAATGATGGAGAAAGAGCATTAACTCCAAATTGGCCTTCTATCTTCCATATGCTAACTGGCTCCCACTCATGTCTCGTGTCTTGTCTTGGTGGGGTGGGCCGACGGGGCCGGAGACCGCGCGTTCTCATTCTTTCTTCCGTCAATCAATTGATATATATAAAAATATGTGTGAATGGATGGCTACACCCGCCCATTCTTCTTTGACCAAAGTGATCTAAAGGAAATAAAGGAGAGCAGCTTTGCGTGCGTGAGTGAGGCCTATAAGATGTCCGTGGACCATACACGGCAGGACTCGCATCCCTTGGAACGGGCAACTTGGACCCAAGCCTCCAAGTTCAGCATACACCCCCAACCCAGAAGCGTCGGGACGACAGGATGGATGGAACACGTATGTGTTCTTCTTCTTTTTTTTGTCGATTAAGCCCGGAGAGTCGTCTCCGTTTGTTGATGGAATGATGGCAATGACGATGGTCTGTGCCCCTTCCCATTCCCTCCGGTGGGCAACAGGGAGACGGGGGCCGCCGGGTGGAGCAGACGAGGAAGAATGGCCTGGGAGGGCGAGCACGATAGTTTTTTAATGGGCATCGTCTTCTTGGGACTACCTAGTTAGGGTAGACTCTGTTCTATACATGGAATTGACCCGAGGGCTTGCCCAAATGGATCTTCAAAGCTGTTTCCAATAGGGCTCCAACCTCTCCCTTTTGTTGTGGCGCAACAATAATTGAATCCCAAGAGAAACGCGGAGCCAGTCAGAGATCTTAGAAGCAAGCATGGCTCGTCGTATCAGTCCGAATTGGACGATATGGAACGTACCATATTGATTCAGCATCGGTATTCGATATAAAAAGTATACCGATATTTGAAACGCTGAAAAAAATTCGGACCATACCATTACAATGCCAATATGGTACCAATACGAGGTCTAGTATCGAGACAGTGAATCTTAGAAGCAAGTTCAAGCTCCAAGCTTCTAGGCAGTCACACACTAATATGTGCTTCCCATCTTAACAAATCAATTGTGATTGACTGCACCTATATTTTTTTTTTCTTTCTTTTTCTAATAAAAGTACCTGCTGCCGTTGAGATTTAGCCCGACTAAGGTACCGAGCTGATAAGGTTAGTCGGCTTGCCTGTTGTTGCAATTGGAAGAATCAGCTTGAAGATAGCTATACGTCTCAATGGCAAAAGAGATACAACATGCTGTGCTTGGATGGTAGTTCCGACGCCAGATTAATTCGATATAAAATAATATAGACAAAAAAGTACACTAGCTTTAAAAATGTCCCGATTCAGAATATTTTAGTGCCTAAATCAGACTCAACTCTTAAGAAATAATAAAAATGTTGTGAAAGCTCGCATTTTTCATTTTTTAAAAAAAGCCAAAAATTGGTTACAGAAACATCCCTAAAAAAAGATCTTCCAACCTCAAAATTTGAATCGCGGTGAATAGAGGCCATATCCTAACTAATAAAAATAAAAATAAAAGATTGTTAGAGGGGATATGATTGTTAACTCAGAGTTAATGTCACTCTAAGCAGCGTTCAAAAGAAATGCATTGCCAAATCAGCACCCAACCCATTTAAACCTGCGGTTGCTGCATGTGCCCTTGCTTAGCATTTGCTTGTCCTCATCCACATGACTCATGGATCTGGATCACACGGTTCATCTTTTCCTAAACTAAAACGAGAGAGAGAGAGAGAGAGAGAGAGAGAGAGAGAGAGAGAGAATATTCTTACGAACCAACGGCCAACGCCTCCGCCGCCGTTTCTGCCTCCGCCCAAGCTCCACCATCTTCAATGTAACGTCGCAGCTACAGCCCCACTTTTCCGTAATGTTGTTATTTTATTTCTTTTTTTAACCCGGAAGCTAATAAACAGTAACATGCGAATGAATGGTTCACGGGGATGGTGACAGTTAGTCGATTTAACTTATATTATTAGTTTTAGATGCTGCTGCCTGTCTGGTGTGACGTACCAATCCTGCCATCATATCTTCAAATGACAGTTTTCTCTTTATTTCCACCGTACATTACCTACCACATGGTATGAGCTATTTGTGTGGCTGCTGTCACGTGCCAGCCCCTTCTAATTGGGTGCACATGCAGTTTGTCCTTAATTGTTGCAGCGGTTTGAACTCGATGTGGACTCCAATCATCTCATATAACTGCTGTTTAAACGACCATCGTACCATTTCAATTTGTAAAACAGGCGTCCATCAGCTCTCCCGGGATCCTGTTTCTCACCACGGTAAAACCTTCATGATTATTTATGTCCACGTAGCTCGAAGCCACAAGAAGAGGGTACGCAATAAAGTTTGCATCAGAAAATACAGAATCAGTGGCCTGGCCCGATTAGGAGGCACGCCCCTACCCACAGCTGGGAAGGACATTAAGGAACAGTTCTTCAGCAGACGTTAGATCATGTATTATAACAAATCGATCAGCTTGCACGGGACAGCAAAATGTTAATTCGGAGCTCTTGAGAAATCAAGGATAAAATATGAAGCAGCACATGCGACCGATGCGATGAGTCATCAAAACTCGTTCTCCTCAGTGCATGCCACAACGTTGCCTGCTCTAATATTGTCAATAGATGCATGATTGGCTCGTTATGCGGGTCAAATGAGGCTGGATTACCTGAGTGGAGCAGAAAAATATAGCCATCAAGCTTGGGATCCACCATGGATTGAACGCAACGCATCCGTGCTTCGGATCCCGAGTCGCAGGGGTCCAAAGGAAGCCTGCCATGCGGGCGGCAGCACGAATATTTACAAATAACTAGAGCAAGTGGAGTGAAGAAAGTCAGAAGGTTGCAGTAAATTCAAAGATACGGGCAAATGCTGTTTATTTTATCCACCCTGGCATCGGTTGCGACAAAACGGATGGCGGCACTGTCGGCGTCGTGGGTTAAAATAAAATGAGTAACGGCTTTCCTTCCTTGTGGTTGGTTAGTTATATCTTTCATTTCATCGGCCTAACTTATTTTTTAAGCCTACCACGTGGTTTTTCTTCTACAGTTGTTTCTCTCGAGAGAATGGCGTTGATGCCCAAAACCAATTTGGTGGTCCGGACGCGAGGAGGGCGCTGATTGGTATGCAACGATAGAAAATGAAGCACCAATCTATCATTAAGAGATGCTGATCTGCACATACACATAAAAAAAAGCTCAATAGAGTGGCTCCATCCAGATCCCCTAATATCTAAGTCAGTAGCAACATGAGAGCAAAAAAAAAAGAGCATGATGTAAAATAACTTGTGTCTCTTGCATATTTATATCTTGAGTTCTTTTTATAAATAAAGAGTCCGATTTTGACTAGAAGACTATCTCTTCACTTTTTTTCTTTTTTTTATCTAGACCAGTTTGAAAATAAAAGTCTTATTAAAATTCGCCTCCTGCCAGATCATATGTCGGCATATGATAGGCAGGTCAAACTTAGGTCACATCACATTTACATCAGCTCTGAGTGCTAACCTTTTTTTTAGCTTTGATGAAGGAAATAGTCGAATTAGCCAATTATAGGCTTTGGCTTATCTTGCCTCGCCCATCTTTTGAAGTTACTGATTTGGAGTGCGATCAGGTGCGCAAATCTCGGCTGGTCTGAGCTATAAACCTTTTTTGCTTAGAGAGTTGCTGAGGCTTATCTAGGGTTTGAGTTTTGGAGAGGCTATGAGCTATGAAAGCTAGATTCTGTGCATAATAAACTATTCAAAATGGTTAGATCACAAATAATCAATTCATACATGGTGTATGTGCACATACCTATTTGAAGCCTATGAAGCACTCTGCAGCCCAATCCGGCTGCCATTACCTAGTTGCCCCTGCTTAGGTTTCAATTACAAGTCATCGAGCTCGATGGGTTTTGCAATTTTGCATGCTAATGGAGTCAGTTGATGTGTTGAATCCATCCAAAGTTGTAAAAAAACGATAGAGGCATCAAATTTATTCCAAATCACAAGAATATAATGATGAACCAAAGAAATAAATATGAAAAAAACAATTATGAAAGTAGAATTAGGGCAAACAGAGGACAAAAATGAAAAGAGCACACCTAAAAACATAGAGAATTGGGCTGAATCGGTCCAGAACCGATTCAAAAATTGGTAAAGCGATTGGTCAAAGTAATTATATCGGTTTGAACCGATCTGATCAATGTTGCCGAGCCGAGCTAGCCAGTTCCAAAAGTTGAAGTGGTCAACATGCTGATGTTGCAGCTGATATGGTAGATAATGTGGACCAATTTTGATGTGTCTACCGATGTTGTAGATAATGCGATTGCTGATGTGCTTGTCAACATGGTTGATGTGTTTGTTGAGATGGCAGTCAATGTGGCATGCTGACATTGTTTGATGTCCTTCCGGTGCGTACATGGTAGCTAACATGTCTGATGATGTGCTTGCGTACAAGGCAGTGGTGTTGATGTGTCATTGCCGATGTGCTCGGTTGACATGACAGCTAAAACCAATTATTGAAGTTGACGTGTTGATGATGTGGTATATATTTGCTGATGTGGTAATAGTCTGAATCTGCCTTGGTTTAAGCTAATTGGATCGATCTCTAGGTTGGGTCATCATTTCGGACCCATTTGCGGCAAGTCCTGCCTAGTCTTCTTCTTCCTCACTGGGAGGGCTTGGATCTAAGCCCTAATCACAGTGGCGAAGGCGGTAGCATGGAACCGCTGGTATGAGAGAGGAGGATGGTGGTGCAGATCCTCTTGGCATGGAGAGGCAGATAATGGAGTAGGATATCTTGCCGATGACTGGGAAGTAAGCCCCAATCTACCAAGCAGATGCCGAAGACCGTTGTTGAGCATGATGGATCCAAAGGAGGGGGTGAATATCGTTGGAGAGGTGTACCGGACCTGACTGGACCAATTCCGAAGTAGGCCTTGCTCCACGCTCGATCCACGGTGGCGGCCCGTGATGACAGCATGCAATGATGGCCTAAAGCTTCACGGTCCGTGACGACATGCTGATAGTAGAGGCCATGGTGTCTGAGCCAACGATGGGTTTGGACAGCTTGATGCATGGTCACACATCCTGTGTGCACGACGATAGTATCTCGAGCAACATAGAAGGGTGACCTCCAGGGACTTGCATCCTAGCCTCAAAAGGCGCACATCCAGTGCAGATAGAAGGTGATGACGCTTTGGGGTGATCATGGAAGAAGGCACAAGAGTTGCTTGCGGACGCACCACCCTAATGATAAAATCTACGATGAAAATGCTCAAATCGAAGATGGGATTTGTTCTCGTTTGCACAAATAGGGCCAGTATGTTGACGCCCAAAACCCGTTTGGTAATCTAGAGCGAGGAGAGCGTTGTCGGTCTGCTGTGGTGGAAGATGAAGCATTGATCTATTGCGGAGAGATGTTAATCTGTATACAAAAAGAAGAGGAAAGCTCACCGGATCAGCTCCGGCCAGATCCTTCGATGCCTAAGTTAGATAGAATTTTGGAAACAGAAAGTATGGTTTAGAATAATCTATATCTCTTGCATACCTGGGTCTTGAACTTTTTTTTTAATAGACAAAAGAGTTTGTATCCCAACAGAGTGGAGACTTTTTAGATTCCGAGTGTGAGTGGAGACTATCTCTTAGTTTTTTCTTATCTTGACCAGTCCCAAAATGAGAGTTCTATCAAATTTGGCCTCCTATTAGATTTTATGCCGGCCCATGATAGATAGATTAGATTTAGACCATATTGCGTGGAGCTGATGTCGTTCTTCGCTCACTTGGCCTCGGCTTTCTCTGATTGGTAGTCAGCTGTTTTCCTCAGCAGATGGCCTGAGGTGGTAGTTCTGGTTGGTGAGTGGTGCGGCCCTACCATTGTTTGATTTCCAGGTGTAAGATTAGCAAGGGACGACGTTACTTGATTAGGAGTCACCGGATATAAGCAAATGGCTTTATCAATGGGTCTCCAAGTGCGGAGCCCGCGAGCGTGACCGGTCATCGGTGCCGCATTCATACCCTTGTGGTTGCGTCGGCATTGATCCGAAGAAGCTGCGAGGTGGGCCTGCCTTGATTTGAAGACATCGCTATTTGACAACAGTGCGAGCCCACCCATCCACATATAATAATGCACTCTGCACCTATCAAACATCAATCGATCCAGGGACAGAATGAAGGGGTATTTTTACCTTATCCCTTTTCCTCGGTGCACTCGGTTTGGCAGAAGACTTGATGGAATACTGAGATATTACCTAACTTTTCTGGTTCTATATAAACACCCGATATCTATTCGATATTAGATGCTCGTATAATTTTTTTTCATTTGTTCAAAAACTTTTGTCATGATAAAAATCTAAATTTTTCCATCCAATTATAAATACTATCATTAATTCATGGTCGATTCAAATAAACTCAAATTGTAGTATTCTCTGGTCCGTATAAATCATGAACTACTATTTATGATGGCGAGAATCTCGCCGTAAAAAGCTACTCAAAATATATTATTTAATTTTTTTGGTTCTACATTAATATCTAATATCTATTTAGTGTATGGTAGATTTGTAGGACTAAAATACAAATCTAGGCGACTCCTCGCACTGATATTCAGGAATTGGATGTATCGAGATGTTAAAGTTCAACCGGGAGCCTACCATGCATTATCATTCACCACTGTTCTTTTAGGTCATGTTGATGCTCGGGGGAGTTCTGTGGGGTGCCTGCATGCCTTGACCAAGGCCATCAAATAGGGTACGTGAGCGGAGGCTTTAAGTAGCTTTGGGTGCGCCTTCTTATCTTTTCGATCTCCTCTATCCAAAAGGCATTTCCTGGCTCAGTGTGATTTGGGGCCCCCCACCATCGGCTGACATTGGAAAAGATTCCGACGGCGTCCAAACTCCAAAGTAAAGGAGGGGGTAACCATCATAATTTACAAAGATAAAGCCCATTACGCACGTAAACCAAGTATTATAAATTTTAATGCGAGAGGAATCTACTATTGGAGCTTTCTTGCGCTGTACCGCTCATTGTTTGTCTCCATCAATTTAATATTGCAGCACCTGGAGTGCTTATGAGAGCACAGTCCTCGTGGGAGGGGATTGCCCACGAAAAAGCGGCATGGAGGATGCGTGGCACATTCCCTCTTGGCAATATAATGGTCTGAAACCATCGGTCTTCACTAGCGATGCGTTGTTGACGAGAGTAGAAGACTAATCCGTTTGTTTTTGTTTAAGAGACGGATCGAATCAAAGACTCGAGAGGCGTCCCGCATCTCTCATCCAAGAAAGACCGAAATATTTAGCTTGGGAGATTCGGTATTACATAGGAGAGTCTTGGGAGATTAATTTAAGGATTAAAAAAAAAGAGAGTCGGTAAACCCGAAACTAATGGCGGAGAGAGATGCCGCAGCATTGTTTATTCTAAAAGAAGAAATATATGGATATTGGAGAAGAGGAGGAGGAGGAGGAGAGGCTACTGCAGGAGAGTCGGAAAGGAATGGAAAGAAAGGGAGAGCAAGGGGCTTCTTTTAGCAAAAACAAAACAACAAAAAAAAAAGAGCAAGGGGCTCGGCGCGGGCTGCTGGGGGCCTGAGGAGCGAGACGGAGCACCGCACCAATCCGACAAAATCCCGTTAGAACGGGAAAACGTGGGGTTTTGTAGTGGATTAACGTGGCAGGCAAGCCCTACTGGAACATGGAATTTGAGCCTGTCTTGTATGAGCTGACCCAGAAAGCAGCTTTGTGGTTGTGCCGCTGTTTCCAATCTTTTGGTCTGCTTAGCGCCACCTTCATTCTGCCTACCACCTTCTAATGTTTCGCTCGGGACACAGCTCCTTGTCCTGGAAAATAATGGAACTCATGCAACAACCAAATAAATAAATGCTTTGCGGTGATGGAATCGGATTTAATTTGATTTAGATTTCAGTCTGCTTAGCCGATGCCAGAGCTTAACCAAGAGGAGGGTATGAGTGCTTATGTTGATATGCTTTTAGTGTCATATCGGCTCTGTATTTGAATTTCTATACGGGATCAAAGAAACTCAAATAATGTGTTTTTATTCACATATATATCAATTACGTATGAAAAAAATATTTGGCCTGGTCAAAAGGCCTCAAGATATCTTCTCAAGATCTTAGATTTTAACAAAGGAACTCTATTTCACTATATATATTGCAGGTGGCCCTAGATGAAAACCATAGGCCAAACAGTTACTATAATATTGCAGGTGGCACTAGACGGGTACCATTAGCCATCGGTTCGATAATTACTCGCTTGAAAGTATTCAGTTGTTGCTGCATATTTACATGACATTCTCGGTGGGTTTTCCATGATCTACCTTGACATGTGCCCCATCACTTTTGAGGGCCCAAAGCAAGTCAGTTGTTCCAAGTGAAATGATTGCTTTCGGAGGCAATAACTCATCCAGGGACGAGGTAGGAAAGAGATCCGAGACATGCTTTGTTTTGCCGAAATTTGAATAATATTGATGTTGAAGCAAATATTTTGTGGCAAATTTGAGTGGGCCAACTTATTCATATATATATATATATATATATATATATATATATATATGCAATCAAGTGGTAAGAATCTATTACGAAACTATTAGGGAATATGATATTCTTGCACTCCATGTTTACTTTTACTTTGATCATTTTCATAACAAATAGAAACGTCAATAAGCACATCTCGAGAAACATTTTTTATAGGATACATTATTAGATTTAATCACCATTTCGTTGTTTATGTTCTTTACTTTAGAACAAAGATACCCTGTTTCTTTGAGTAGCAAACTATGTTTTCCGGGATAGGATATATTGTTTTCATTAGGAGAAATAGTATTAATGTTGCTCTACTAATTTGGAAACAAAACCTGCCCCAGATATCATCACTTTGCAAAGAAGAGGGTGAAATAATAGACATGGAATGATTGCATGCTGAATAGAAATCGACAAGGTAAACTATTATTACTACTATCATTATATCTTATTACATCATATGGCGACTATAACTGACATCAACTCTTCATTGTTACTAATTTCGAACAATATTGGTCAGCTTACTGGCCTTACCCTAATCGAAAAGTCTTAAAAATAAACATACTAGTTGTGAAGCCCAATAGTCCAACATCGGAAAGACTCGTTTCAGAGCTCGAGCATATAAGGCGGGTGTCTCCAAATCCTGCAGACGCATTTTGGGAGGAAAACAAAATCGGGGAGGGATGAAGGACGCTTGCGTGAAGCCCTGGAACCGGACAATATTTGGCAGGAAAGCCCCGTGTTTCCCCCCTCATATGGCCCCACGTGGGCACTAGGTGCCTCACGTGCTCCGCGGAGGCGGGGGCGTGACACTAGTTGTTCTAAATAAACCCTAATAATCATTTAAAATTAAATGAATCAACTACAACACTGAGCTTTGACTATTGATCCGAAGTGGAATAAAATGGTTTCATACCAAAGAATGCGTGGTAGCCTTAATACTGGTCGGCATCATGTTAAATCATATATGTTCTCCCAACCATATAATTAATAATTCCACCAAGATATTATACAATTCTCTATTTCATTTGATTTCTTATTTTATCATAGCATCTAGCCATTATGCAAGAGACCCCTATATGTACATTTATATACATTAAATCAATTTTGTGACCCATGCCCTTCTCATGATCATTTTTTTGGCAAATCGGAAAAAAATTACACCATTGTACTATTAATATATTTATGTGAGTCAGAAAATAAAATATTCAAAAATGAAGATGGTAAATCGGCTATAGAAACCCATAAGATAGTTCCTGTTTGATTGGCTACATGTAATACGATTCAATCTACTATGCTATTAGATTCTCTGTAGACATGAGAGGTTTCAAAAGAAAGCAATGTGCATGTCATCTACCAACAATCTTGCAGAAGAGGATGAGAGTTGGCCTCTATAAAAGATAAAGCTAAGAACTATTTAATAACAGTCAAAGAATCTCTTTCTAAATAAATATGTGAAACCCTCAAAATATATATAACATATATCTGACCGTCCTAAGGTGCACACAATTCTGCAATTTAAATTATCATATCAAAAATTCTGACTCTATCTGCCACTAATAGAACACCCCTAGGATCTTTAATTACATAACCAGCTCTACTAAAAGCACTTCTCTCATGTACACTACCATCAAAAGTGACCTTGAGGAAGTAGGGGTTGGTGGCTCCTAAATAAAATAAATTGCTTGAGAATGCGTAGAACCTGCATAGGAAGAGATATAGCTTATCTCTTGTTGATGGAGACTCTCACGTAGTCACATGGATGAACTCTTGAGCCAGAGTGGATGCTCTAAGAAGAATCATTCTAGCACTTTGTCTCATTCCTTGAAAAATGCATTTACTCCTAGCCAACCAGATATAATAAGCAATATAACACATCAAAATAGCTTCATCTCTTTTATTATTATTGATAGATTTTTCTCTAATGACTTAAAGGAAATCATAAATGTTCAATGCAGAAGTAATATATGAATCTTGTAAAGGGGATAGCCGCCATACACGTGATGCCATTATGCATTGTAGTAAAACATGATCAACACTCTTTTCCATATCCCGACATCAATCAGAATGAATAAGAATACAAAGTCCACGATGATATAAACATTCCCGCATGGAAGCTGATGTCAAGCAACTTTCTACATAAATAAAGCAATTCTAGAATGAACAGATAGCCTCCACACCCAATCAACACCTCGACTGGATTAATTATCAAATAAAAATAGTTTATACATATCTGATATCTTGATCGTCAATCCCGATGATTGGTAGTCTATCCATAATGTGACCGTCCGAAATCGGAATAGAAAGAATTTTATTAGCTAATTCTTTTCTAAAGAGCTGCAAAACTAATGGTTGATTTCATTTTCTATTGTTAGCCAAAAATAGATCTTTAAATCATAACACTTTGCGATGAATTAAGGTCAACCGAAGCAGGTCATCATGTTAGAGGACTGCAAGATAACCATGAATTATGATTCACATCAATAGAGACACCATTGCCAATACACCCTCTAATATTAGAACAAATGATCTTCCACATAGGAGAGCCATTTTGAGAAGAAATGGGAAAAGACATAAGGGACCAAGTGCCATACTTAGCTCTTATAATTGAACTCCAAAAGTCATCTTGAGCTAATAGAAATCTTGTAGCATGTTTGGCCATTAAAGCTTGAAGCTTCACTCTTAGCAACTAATGAAGGAATACCTATCATGGATAGGTTGACATATACGATCCCAAGAGACTAAATAAACTCTCCTTATGTTTTCAGATGACCCCCATAGAAAATTGCTTATAATGTTTTTCAATTTCAGAAGCACAGCTTGAGAAATATAGTATCAGACATCAAATAGGTTAGAATTGCTGAAAGAATAGATTTAATAAAAATAACTCTACCCATGATGGATATTGGATAAGGCTTTCCATTCTCATCTCTCCAATTTGTAAAAGAATTACGGTACCGGAGTATTGCAATAAGCTGAAGACGGGTTCCTACCAGAGATAGGAACACCAAGATGTTTGACTGATTGTTCAAGGGGACCCCTAAGGTCACCTCATGCTTTCATGTACTGGAACGATGCGAACTGTTTTTCAGAACTTGCTGCTAGCGATATGACTTTCATTTACCATGCGTCGAAATATGCTTGAATTCTTGGAATGTTCGCATGATCTATTTCTCTTTCCTTTTTTGTGCTTAAATTTAAGAGATCCAACTCGTACCATTCAGTCTATGTACAACGTTGCAATAGGCGATTAGACATTGCTGGGGCCATAGATAAATATTCCTTCTACCCACGTCACCATTAATTATCCTGTAATGTACTGGTAAACCTGGACTTACTGTTTGCTCATTGGCTAGATTAGTAGAAATGGCACCTATCTCCAGACCAAAGCGTGTACCGATTGATCTGCTGCATTAGAGCTAGCAGGAACTTCTAATTCGCTGGTCGGCGGTTAATGAGTTCGGTCCGTTTGAACGCTAAGATTCCTTCTTTTTTTTTTTTTTAATCAGTGGGGATAGCCATTTATATATATATATATATAATAAGGATCCTACAAACCGAAGGTTGCTCGATACTTTTGCAAAATAAAGCGGTAGAACGGAGGAAACATGCATAATAGAAGGGAAGCAAGTTAATTTTAATGGCGCAAACAGTATGGTGAGAGGTGTACTTTATCGTATATGCAAAAGCCGCCTTCACACGAATGAACTTTCACCCCGGGAGGATGAGACCAGGAATTGCTATTTATTATTATTAATAATAATATTATATAAGAAGGATGTACTGAGAAATTGGGAGATCGAATGGGTGGTGGGCCTCGGATCCGCGCATTCTGAAAAGTGGAGGAGAGGGCTAGTGACATAGTTAAACGCTATTATTAAAAAACAAAAAAAGCAAGTCCAGGTTGCAGTTGAGGCCGGCGGGGAGTCTTTCCCAACGTTAGTAATAAGTGGCGGTAATTACTCGCCATAAAGTGGTAGAGGGAAAGAGGCGCCTGACACTCCCTTATAAAACACTGCTCGCCGGCTTTCCTCTGCTCGCACCCCCGCTCCCAGCTACCTGGCTGTCTATCCATCAGTCTTTCCTTTCCCTCGAGCCCTCGCACTTCTCCAAAGGAATCAAATACCAGGATAAGGTCCGATTGTTCCTTCCTTCGATCCCTGTCTATCTACCCCCCTCCTCTTAAGTCTAAAATCAATCGACTCCTGTTTTAGTTACTGGCTAAAATTAGGAGAGAGGAAGAAGCGCAAAAAGGCAGGCGGTTAAGGAGGTCAGAGAGGGGTGGGAGAATCAGAGAGGAGGTTTCTTTCTGAACCTCTCTCTCTTACACACGCTCACTCACTTTCCTCCCTCCGCCAGCTTTGAACATTTCAGCACTAATGCTCTTAATTTCTTTTCCGTTGTTTAGTCCAGGCATCAAAGCGCGCATTTAATTCTGGTTCGGCTGTGGGCTTTCGAGAAAGAGAGCTCCGCCAGTGGTTTGCTGGCCGCGTTAAAGGAGGAGGAGGAGCGTGCCAAAGAAAAGATAAAAACAAAAGAGAAAAGGGTAGGATTGAATCTAATCTCCAGTTTCCTCTCCTTCAGCAAAGTTCAAATTCTCTCTCTCTCTCTCTCTCTCTGGTGCGTTCTGCTCCCTTCCTACCTCTTATTCTTTTTTGCATTACCCTGATCTTTTCCCTCATCCTTATCGTCGCTTGTCACTCGCTGTCTCCGCCCTTCCTCTTTTCTAGAACAGGTAGCTCCTCTGCCGCCTCTTCCTATATCTATCTATTGCAAATACAGACGCAGAGAGCCTCAGGGCTTTAGGAGATGAATGTAATCGTCTCCCTGTTGTAGTGGGTCTAGCGATGCCGCCCTTTTCTAATTTATTTTCTTTGATCTTATTATTTTTTATTTTTGCTCTGTTTGATTTTGAGTCTTGACTCCTTAGAAGTAGTTTTTTTTTTAAAAAAAAAAATTATTATTCCTGTTATTCTTGGGTAGGTGTGGCTTGAAAGAGATCCGCAGCGGAATTCCCCCTTTTCCTTTTTAAAAAAAAAGAGAAAAAGAAGGAATTAAAAAGCTGCTTTTTCGCGGCCCTGACTTGTCGTGTTGCTCTCTGGATGTTAGATCGGTACGGATCCCGGCCTTCGGCCCGTCTGCTGGTGGTGGTGCCGTCGGAGAAGAGAAGAGGGGAAGGGATCTCTGCGTCGGAGAGAGAGGTGACAGAGCGAGGACGAAACGATGCAGTCGCAGAAGCAAGCGGAGGAAGCCATCGTGGCCAGCTTCAACGAGACGGAGCAGGACGGTAACGGCAAGGAGGAGGCGGCGGCGGAGCGGGCGGAGGAGCCGCAGCCCATGTTGAGCATGAAGAGCCTCCTCTGGCACGGTGGCTCCGTCTGGGACGCCTGGTTCAGCTGCGCCTCCAATCAAGTATGACCAACGCCATATCAGCACCCCGCTCGCAATTTTCTCTCTTTCTTTTCCTTATAACTTTTTCCCCTTTTTGGTGTTTTTAAAAAAGAAGGAAGAGAAGGGAAGAAATAGGGGGGAAAAGAAAGAAAAGGAAAAGAGGCAAATTGCTATTTTGCGGTTGAATTTGATGGAGTTTTGTTTGGATATCACGCATGCATGCAGGTGGCCCAGGTTCTGCTGACGCTGCCCTACTCGTTCTCGCAGCTGGGGATGCTTTCCGGGGTGCTGCTCCAGCTGTTCTACGGTTTCATGGGCAGCTGGACGGCCTACCTCATCAGCGTTCTCTACGTCGAATACCGCACCCGCAAGGAGAAGGAGAACGTCAGCTTCAAGAATCACGTCATCCAGGTCCGTTTCCTCCTCCTCCCAAACCCTTGTTTCTTCTCCTCTGGCCTCCTCCCTCTTCCTCGGTCCCAGTCGCCCGCAGTCCCCGAATCTGGATTTTCGGGGGCCCAAATTTGCATAACGCTACCAGACCTGCGTTCTGAACACCGAAATGACGGAAATGCCCTTTCCCCTTCCCCTCTTTTGTCTTGTGCGCTGCGCGCAGTGGTTCGAGGTGCTGGATGGGCTGCTGGGCCCTTACTGGAAAGCCATCGGTCTGGCCTTCAACTGCACCTTCCTCCTCTTCGGCTCCGTTATCCAGCTCATTGCTTGTGCCAGGTATACAATATTTATATATTCCGGTCGTTCTTCTTCCGCCTTCCGAAATAACTTCAAAAACTTGCATGATTTACTACATCAACGACCGGCGGTGGTACAGTAACATTTACTACATCAACGACCGGCTGGACAAGAGGACGTGGACATACATATTCGGCGCGTGCTGCGCGACCACGGTGTTCATCCCTTCCTTCCACAACTACCGGATATGGTCCTTCCTGGGTCTGGGCATGACCACCTACACTGCCTGGTACCTCACCATCGCCGCTTTCGTCAACGGCCAGGTATCCCATCGATCCGTTCCTCCTTGTGATGATTACGCGGCCGTTCGGTTCGGCTTGCTTTATTCCATCATTCCTTCGGGGGCCCATCGCTCCTTTGCCCCTACCCATCTCCGGAAGGAGAAGGAATGATGAGAGCCGGCAAGGCTGGTGGTGGTATGATTATTTTAACCGGCGGGTTATCTTTGCGTGCCAGGCTGATGGCGTGGCGCACTCGGCTCCCACAAGGCTGGTCCTCTACTTCACCGGCGCCACCAACATACTCTACACTTTCGGCGGCCACGCCGTCACCGTGTAAGCTCCGCTATTGCTCTTAGTACTGGTAGACTTGCAGCCCACCACCCTGCCCTTTTCGGCCGCAGGAATACGTGCTTTGTTTTTTTTTAAAAAAACAAAAATTGAAACAAAAGTTAAAAATTTCTGCCTTCCTTCTGTGCCGCGACTTTTTACCTTCTTTTCAAGCAGCAAGCAGCAAGCAGCCTGAAGGAACTTTTTATTATTATTATTATTTTCTTTTGTTTTTCATCTTCCGCCGCCCCTTGTATCCGCAGCTTTTGCTGGGCGGTGGGCCGGGCAGCCCGGATTTGGAAATCATTTGCCATCTTTCCAGTCCCCACGTTTTTATTTCTTTAGTTGTACAAGGACCAGCTTCCATTGCTCTCAATCAGCAGTCGGCACGACTGGAGAGCAAGGGAATTAACCATGCACCGCCGATATTGTCCGGCTCTGCTTGCACTCCATCACTCCATCCCTATGTTATGTTACTAGGATTTCCAGCGGCACCCGAACTTCCGGCGTTTAGTGGGAACCAGCTGTGGAAATCAGTGGTGAATGGACCAACCGTCGATATGCTGCTGCCACGGACCTTTTGATCCGCAAATTTATTATTAAAGGAATCTTTTAGTGGCGAGGAAAGGGGTATGAGTCATAGAAGGTATAAAAGTGGTGTTTGTTACCTTTCTAGGTGAAGGATGGGGTCGTGATTGGGAGGAGAGGGGGGACCAATTCCGGAATTCGATCTGATTGGCTCTGTAGGGATTTGCTACCATCGTCATTAGTGTGTCCGCGATGTCGTAGTCCAATGGCCGGGGCCTTCTAATTGAAAATTAGAAAGAAAAGAACTCTAAACTGTAGCTGTAGGGTAAATAATTTCCGTGCTTTTGTCACGACGCTAGAAGTTCGACAGGAAAGCTTCAGGCTTGATTGGCTGCAAGAGTATTTCTGGCACATGTTGTCTTTGTACCACGCTGCTCGGATCGATCGAGAATCCTTATTTGCTCTTATGTTTTATTTATTTATCTTATCTAATCAAAGAAAGATGTACTGAATTGTTTTGGTAGAGAGGATTCCACTGGGCCTTGATGAACTAACTGGTGATGATGCCGACTTTAAAACAAAAATATATTTTGGTAGTTAATTTTCTTAAGTTAAAAAGGGATTTGTGCAACATTTTGTTCAGGCTCTGTGTATATACATATGTAGCATGGTCCATGGGAATCCATCGATCGAGCTGAGATTTGTGGCGTGGTTGCAGGGAGATCATGCACGCGATGTGGAAGCCCCAGAAGTTCAAGTACATATATCTGGTGGCGACGGTGTACGTGTTCACGCTGACGCTCCCGTCGGCGTCGGCGATGTACTGGGCATTCGGGGACGAGCTGCTGACTCACTCGAACGCCTTCTCGCTTCTGCCCAAGTCGGGGTTCAGGGACGCGGCGGTGATCCTGATGCTGATCCACCAGTTCATCACCTTCGGGTTTGCGTGCACGCCCCTCTACTTCGTGTGGGAGAAGGTGATCGGCATGCACGACACCAAGAGCATCTGCCTGCGGGCGCTGGCCCGTCTCCCCGTGGTTATCCCCATCTGGTTCCTGGCCATCATCTTCCCCTTCTTCGGGCCCATCAACTCCACCGTCGGGGCCCTCCTCGTTAGCTTCACCGTCTACATCATCCCCTCCCTCGCCCACATGCTCACCTACCGCACGCCCTCTGCCAGACAGGTATCATACCCCCCTATACACTACCGCATGCCATCTCTTTCTCTCTCTGTCCATCTCTCTCTCTCTCTCTCTCTCTATATATATATATATATATATATATATATATATAGACATTATGTTGCTACTTTGACTGCCTGCTTGTTTGATGAACTGCTAGCTAAATATTTAAAACTGTGGTTTACGTCCCTTTAGCTGGCTGGCACTATATACACACACACATTCGTCCTTCGGATCATGTTGCTACTTGACTGCCCGCTTGTTAATTTTATCAACTGCTAGCTAAATATTTAAAACTGTGGTTTACGCCCCTTTAGCTGGCTGGCACCACACACACACACACACATTCGTCCTTCAGATTATGTTGCTACTTGACTGCCTGCTTGTTTGATGAACTGCTAGCTAAATGTTTAAAATTGTGCCTCACGTCTCTTCAGCTGGCGGGCACTGTGATAGCCGTGTCCCATCCCCGCATTTGGTCTGATATATCTTTCTAACCACCACATTAATTAACCGCTAGCTGCTCGCTTTGCCAGGGTAAAGAACGATCTTGATTGATCGCCCCTTACTGACTTCTCTGGTGACAATGACACTGGACGCGGTATTTACCTGTTCCGATTGTTTGACATGATATCTCTCGGTTAATCTTCTTTTTATATGCATCTCGATTACTTCAAAAAGGGTATTCCGTGCTACCCTTTTCCTATATATCTGCGCGAGGAGTTAAGCGGTCGATAAGCTTAAGTATAGTATCATTATATTTTATACCGTCTCTCATTTTCTATTCCCATTGATTGATTACCGTGCCCATAAATTTCTTCAAAATGCTAGCGGTGGGTGGGTGCCTATTGGCTAATCCATTGTACACTTGGTTCTTTTTTTTCCCGACCATTTGACCGGCTCTCCCACTGGATTTCGGTTTCCTGTGATCCTCTGAGCAAAGATTTTTGCCGGATCACCCACAGCCAGCACCTCGATGATGTCGGGGGGGGGGGGGGAAGGTAGTCCTGGTGGGTGGTTTCGTCATTCCGGATTTCTTGACAGCCCCCATGCTCGGGTCAGCAATTGCGTTAACTTAGTGTGGTTCGAAGATCGTAAAGTATAATAACCTGTTTGAGGTGAAAATTGAATTCATGAACCAGGAAAGCGAACGAATCCTTCCATCCATTTTGAATGGGATGGATGGGGACACGACAAGAATTAGTGGAATGGTGAGACGTTCCTTTCCTCCACGTTTCTTTCTTTCTTTCTTTCTTCTCCTTCTTCTTCTTCTTGTGTTCCCAGCCTATGGTTATGTATTGCTCTCTATTCTGTGTGTGGTGATTGATTTGTTGATTGCTAGCTAAAATTATTGACGGCTGTGATGGCTTTTGATTGCAGAATGCCGCGGAGAAGCCACCCTTCTTCCTACCTAGCTGGACCGCCATTTACGTGGTGAACGCGTTCGTGGTGGTGTGGGTGCTCGTGGTGGGGTTCGGGCTCGGCGGGTGGGCCAGCACGGTCAACTTCGTCAGACAGGTGGACACCTTCGGGCTCTTCGCCAAGTGCTACCAGTGTCCCAAGCCCACCGTCGCCGCGCCCCCACCGCAGCACCCAAACAAGCACCACTGAGCGGCCGTGGATTCCAATAAAATACCATATAAACTCCCCACCCAACTCAATTATACCGAAAGTTCTCCTCCGATTGCTCTCTTGGGTTTTTCTCGCCTGTAATATACGGAAAGGGGAAGCAACGAAAGCGTGGGCTTTACTGCTTCTGGCATTCGAGATGTCCGCTTTCCTTTTGGATTTCTTTTCTTGGGTTCTTCTTCATATGGTGGCTTGCTTTCTCTCTCTCTCTCTCTTCTTCTAATTTGATAATATAAATTTAAGTTTGATGGTACTGTGATGATTCCCACTGCCGTCAAAGCTTAGGTCTATTGATATTATTCTGGATGCAGCTCTCTCTTTTTTATATACATATATAATATGCGAAGAGTGAAAATACTTTTTTTCTTCGCCGTTAGATGAAAGGATGGAAATGATTTTTAGGAGAAAGCGGTAGGCGTGCCTGTCATTATGACCAGCGTGTTTGCTATATCTTTGAAAAAATACGGGAGGATCGGCGGTCGGCGTGGTGGGGGCTCCATGCCCACTATCGTGGGCCATTTTTTCTTCCAACATACAAAAGAAGGGCCGGAATACTATAAATACGGATTACCGTGGAACAGAGAAGGCCCCTCGTGCGTGGATTCTCAAGTGTCTCTCGGCCTCGTTCTCTTCACATGGCCTGCACGTTGCCGGATTGGGTTGCTGTCGCTCTGACCGCTTTGCTTGCTCCCTGAACAAGTTCATTTGTACCAGCGATAACCCCCTTTTTATTTGATGCGCTGTGCTCCTCCATGATCGCATGCACCGGCTTGCTTACGATTATATCAGCCTCTTGTTCCAACGGCTTTATTAATCTTATACCCCTTAATATATTAGTCCTGCTTAATATATACGGCACGTGAAGTGGCAGGCTCCATGTCGTCTAGCCGCTCGCTGCCGGTACCACTAGATATGGGGTTGAAGATCTTGTCGGCGGACAAATAGCATACAAAATATGCAGCGGGTTTTGTTCATTTATTGGCAGTTGGGTCAGAATACGGAACGCAGGTTACACAGTAACTGAAGAGGCTTGCCCTTCCCTTCCAAGGTTAGAACGGGAGCGGAGTGAGCCGAGTTGTCTCGAACCTACAATCCAACGCATTCGATGCTCTTACGTGCGAAACGCCGGAAAGGCCGATCCAACCAAATAGACAAAATGTCCCTTCATGTGCTGGGACCATCCCCCGAAAATCCGTATCATGCGGCAGCAGAGACGTGCCATCAGACCTTCACTTTCATACGGGGACTTTGCTAGAAATATTTGGTTGTGCAATCCCAATCCCTGAGAAGCTAGCGACGGCTGCCGAGCAATCCAGGTCCCAGCGTTTGGCATCCAAAATAATGTCTCTTTTGAGGAATTTTACTTCGCTATTCCATTAACGCATGCTTCCCGTTGAAGCAGATAATCATTTACAAGAAGCTACATCCTCTTGCATGTATAAAATAAAAGTGCTGATACAAATTTGATCATCCATAAAATACAACTCAAACGGAATATCCTTCCCAAGGGACAGCCGTACGATGGTCCAGACATTTTTACGGTCAATCAATCTAAATTCTCCGGTGAAAAAACAGCTTAAAAAGTACGAGTTAACGGCTTAAGATTCAGCTTTTATACATTATCGACAACTCATGAATGCTTAGAATCTTGTAGATCTAAAATCTTCGCATACCTTCTAGAGCAAGAGTAGCTAGCTAAGGAATTCCGGAAAATAGAACATACCATTTTATGAAAGCATGCACCTTCTAAATCCCGGTACGTCTTCTACCAAAAAATTCCATGTGAAAATTGAAAGATTTTACAACTTTCTGTTTCGCGTTTTCAAATGTCCATGCCCAGCAGATCATTTGCAACTACGCCGACATCGGGTCAGAACCTACCAGATACTGATTAATACTCAGAACGAAAGAGAAGGAATATCCCATGTTTTTACGCTGCAACCTAGAATTCGTCTCTGATTTCTCTGCCTGAGCTCATGCAATGCATGATAAATTCTTTTTATCCCCAAGATCCTGAAGTCAATTCAACCAGAACCTTGGACCTGTCAAATCGCGTTCCACAACAGCACCACGATTGGCCAGTTTCTGAATCCGGGTAGAGAATTCATTAGCCTGAGGCGAAAAAAACAAAAAACAAAACGAACAGTCGATAAAGGATACCATCTTGGAATTCGAAACAACAACACATTTATACAGAATTTTTAGAAGTTACAATCTTCATCCTAAAATGATAAGGGCCTCAAGCTGCTCAGGCCCAAGTTCTTTTTTGCCCACTGTTCTATTTTGTACCGACAGTCATGTAGAAGTAGAAAGGTTAGATCCATATTCATTTCAAGCAAGCTCATTTATACTCTCAATGTTTATATCAAAAGAAAAGCAAGATACATCCACTAAACAATGTTTCGGAGTCGCATAGAACCAAATTGGCAGGCACATTTGAAGGCATTTTATGATATGGCGGTCTTGACTTGTCAATCGATCAGGATTGTAACGTGTGCACTATGAACCATAACCCATGCATACTTCTGCTTGCTCATCAGCAGATGAGTCAAGGCTCTGCAGGATCAATAAAAAGTACAGTGTATGCATGGTATTCTAGCATCTAAAAAAGCATAGCAAAATGTTTTTTATTCAACCATTGTCACCAGACAAGTCCAAGGATTTTATCAACAATCTTATGCAAGGCTCGAAAATCAGACTATCAATTCCTTGATTCTTTAGACTAGCATATGATACTGAAGTTTTGTTTAAAGAATGAAATTTGATGCAATAAGTGACAAGATTTTCATAATCTCGCTGGATTACAATTTCATAAAAGAGACAACGAGATGGAACTATACAGACAACTTCAGCAATGAAAAACATACTGCCTACATAGAAATAGGACAATTGCAAATAAAAAATGCAAAATATAAGCCGATTACTCTGAGAGAAATAAAGAAATTTCTACCATACTGACCCTTTCATCGATCCACATTAGTGAACTCAGTTGATTGTTTAATACCCGAACAGCAACATCAATAGGAGTCATACCATCAACCACATCAAACTCACCTCCCTAAACAAAATATGCAGAGTGAGTTTTGCTAGATAAAAATGGTTATGATGACTAAATTGAAATCTAGCAGCGATGTACCTGACTAGTGTTTACTGTTTGGATAATTGATTTTATTTGTTCAGCCATCTGTTGCATTTCCCTCTCGATAAATTCAGCCCTTTCATACCTGACATTTCAGCAGGGATAATAATTAAAGAGATGCTAACACAAGCATTGTATGACACCTGATACAAACATTAGGGATCTAAGAGTACTTATCAAGATGCAACCCATTAATGTTGCATGTGGTTCAGGAATAAAAAAGGTATAGCAACCATAGTTATGCCTATTGGCATAGTTATGGCATAAGTCATTCCCTTTTTCTTTGCTTTTTTTTTCCTTTTTTGCTTACAATATTTGGAATAACTTTTGGCAGAGGGTGTTTTTTCCACACAAACACACACACACATGCCTATTTCCTAACTGTTGAGCATGCCCAAGGCCTAGTTCAAACCCCTGCCTTGTTCCAGAACCAGGCTGCCTAATGATTTAAAAAAAGTCCTCAAAAAGCATCAAAATTGCACCCAAATATAGGATTAAACATAACAATCCAAATAGATCTATAGTCAAACATTCTTCATACAGTAATTCTGCCAAGAACAGTCAATGTTTGTAAGAGAAATCCATTCACATGTGCAATGAGTATAAATGGCAAGGATCTAATAAAGATGCCAGCTGCTTGAGTGTACATAGATCCAATCATGACCAAATGATGGAAGATATCTTTATTACTTGGTTAGGCAAGGGTCCATAACAATCCTAGTTTCAACAACATCAGGCATCAATCAAGTAAAACTGGGTCCAACACAATTAAACCTGAATGAGCCCAATTTAACGCGAGAATAGTTGATGTAAAATAACTGGTTCAGCGTATACAACTCGAACTTCCAACCGAGTGTATGGGTCCAATCTAGCCATAGGTCACAACTATAACCATGAATTTATATCGGGTCGAGTCGGGGTGACTACTAGCCCATCAATACCCAAGTTTTAGTGCATTCTGACAGTTTCTTTCTAGAACAGCCACTACAGAATTTTGGAGATTGCTTCCCCTGCAATAAAACTGATTCTAGAAGGATCTTCTGCATCTTGGAATCACATCAAGAGATGCAATCATAACCATATAAAAAGAGAAGGTGGGGTGTGTGTGTGTGTGCATGCGTGCACGCACGTATCGTGTATGCTTATCCAATAACTAACACAAGACCTTGTCAATCCCTAGAAAATCACGGTTTATTCTGTTAGGGAATTTAGCCAAGTTGTCGAGGAACATATTATTGTGAAATTAAGGAGTGCTTCAGATTGCAAACAAAATTCAATATCAACAGAATTGGCTCTCAGAGGCTCCTGCCACTGACTCTGAATCAAACACCTTCAGAAAACGTTGGTATTTTCCAAGAAATTTGTAAAATTATGGAAGTAGTAAAACTCATTCCACACTGTTAAATATCGATTCTCAACTATGTACAGCAATAATATTGCGTCCACAAAGTTATGGCCCATCATAATGGGATAATATATGAACAGCTTGTAGAATTAGATAGATGAGGAAGAACAGCACTACTAAGTCTATAAATTACAGAAATTGAGAAAGAGGATGAGAAGAAGAAACACACAAACACACACACACACAACAGAGAGAGAGAAGAGAGAAGAGAGAGAGAGGAGAGGCAAGTAAATTTTTGAAAGAAGAACTGAGAAGTCTACTAATCCTTTTTGACAAACACTTCTATCTACAAGTCACTATAACCAAACATACACTAATTAGAAATTTCAAAAGTAATCATGAGTAAAATAAGACTCCTAGGAGGCTAACATTCCAACATCTTAAAATTTAACGATTCCTAAATTTTGAGGATTCCATGCAGTCCATAACACCTACAGGCTTTCCAAACTTTCTATTATCCAATTAATTCAAAATTAAAAGAAAAAGAAAGAAAAGTTTAACACTTCTCAGCCTTATATTGTACAAGCTCTCACATCAAATGATGCAAAGGTAAAAGTATCCATATAACCATCAATAATAGGTAGTCCACCTATATATGAATCCGGATTGTAGTAGCACATCCTTTAGCTGCAGATTCTGACAACATTTTGACCATGCACCTTATCTTTTTTGCATTTTTTTTATCATGCACCTTTGCACTGCATGATCAATCAATCTATCTCCAATAAAAAAGGGTGGCCCAGTGGATAAGGCTCCCACTATCGTAGGGTCCAAGAGGGTCAGATGGACACAACCTCACCCCTGTACAAGGAGAGGTTGTTTTTATGGTTCGAACCAATAACCTTCAGGTCACAATAGAGCAACCTTACCATTGCGCCAAGAATCAATCACCCTCACATCAACCTATCTCCAATGAAGCATAAAATATCATCATTATGTATATCTTTGCTACTTTGATCAACATGAGGGAAGAGATACATGAAACCTAACAAGTGCTTAAATGACTCCAAAGAAGGAGGAAACACATGGGAAGATCCTCACCAGAGATTTCTCGCAACTATATTTCCCACAGTTTTAACCAGGTCACATTGTAGTTTGTCATGAGCTTCCCATTATTACATGAAACACTTCCCATAAATTTCCCAATTTCAAGAAGCCAAGTAAAATTTGTAAGAGATAAGTTTGTTGGAGAAGCTTGATTACATGAGACAAGTCTGTCCCAACCATTATGGTTTCAGTATCTTTGAAAATCATGCAAGTAAGATGCGAGTTTATACAAGCAAGTGTTAGGTGCTCCTTAAATCTGTCAGGTGCTTCCTTGATACATTGTAGATCCTGATTTAAGCTATCATGGCTCCCTCACCTCAATTTACTCAATTTTATGTCCTATGTCAAATCAGATATAGTACAATTACAATAACCAACCATATGAACAGGGCCGGATGCTAAGCAAACTTGCTTAAATCTGTAAAGTTTTGCAAGTACTCAACATCCGCATGTTATAAACTGAAACAAAAAATAACATGGAAAGTGCTGTTCTCATCCATTCTTGATCTAACATGCAATTCAGAGATAAATGCTAAATATACTTTAATAAACCATCTTGTTACATCTAGACACAACTTTTGCAAGCAAAGGTCTGCAGATATAATAAGCATCTTACTTTGAGTGGCACTTTACAGACTTTTCCTTTTGACAACAATTTGATGTAATTAATTTTAATATTAGAAACCATAAAAAACAGCAAGCAATTAAAAATTGTGTGGTATAAAGCATTAGCATGCAAGCAACTTAAGTCAAACTTCTATACCATATCTCTGTTACAACCGTATCGCTATACATTAGGACTTCAATGTTCTAATTCCGTGATCTCAAAACATTCAGAGGACTCCAATTTGTAAGAACAAATGATGGATACTTTAAAGTAATTAAGCTTCAATGATGTTCTCATCGACTGAGTCATTATGGAACAAAACAAAAAGTATGCTATGAAACTGATAGCATTAAATCAAAAGAATCTAGAGTTGGTACCAACATTGAATCCCTCGCAGAAGCAGCCTCATCTTCAAGAAGCAGCCCGCGTTCATCCTTGTATATACGCTCAGCTTCTTCTTCCAGGCTTTGCAAAGCCTTATCAACCTTGGTAAGGAGGAAAAAAGATTAAAGAATACATTTACCGAAGCATAAAGAGAGGCCAATCTAGAAAACTATTTATAAGTTAAACAAAGACGTATAAAGAAAATGACCCTAGTCAACAAGTTAGAAAGACAACAGGAGAAAAACTATACGGGTCATCTACCAGCTGGAGAAACCTAATTTATTTTAAAAATAAAAAATGAGAATATTGTTAGAAGATTATGATCTTCAATAAACTAAATAATTAATGATCTACCAGTCAAATGTCCAGCATGCTCATGCACATAGGTTAAGTTTTTAAATCAAAGGCTACCTACAATTTCATTCAGAAGTACATAGTATATCATAAACTGTTCTTTTAAAAAGATGTAAAACAAAAATGAAATCAGCAAACGGATTGATCAGTCGTTCATGTTTCTCCACCAGAATTTGCTATGCTATGCATGAAACTAGTTCAAATGATACAAAAGCAGTATTAAGGACAAGGCTGTGCTAGTGTTGTAAGCTGGTAGTCTTGAAGCTTCAGTAACAACAATTTTTTGAAAAATGAAACTGATACATGCAAAGAGTAGAAAATATATCTAACTCTAACCAACTAAGCATAAAACAAAATAAATATATTCCTGGAAATGTGCATAACTATCATACAGTTCAGCATTTCTTGAACATGCATCCAAAAGATCATGAAACATAACACCATGTGACCCTTATACAAAAACATGAGCTGACATGATATAAGAATATTGACAATAAGCTGTAGTAAGATACAACTAAAGATAAGAGGAAATTGTGGCGAGAAATTCTGTAATAAACAGAAATAAATAAGTAATTGTTTTCAAGCCAACCTCTTGTTGGTGAGTTTCAATCAACTCTAACTGCCGCTCCAAGCTAGTTTGTGTCTCTACAACCTTTGCCACCTCGGCCTGTAAATGGATTAAAAGCACAAAATCGAGAATTTTATGATATTAAGATGAAATAATGCAATCTAAGAGTTAAAAATAATCAGCAATTATTAAAGAATCATCATAATAAATATCTGCTTCCACTTCATGGAATTAAATGAAAGGCAATAATAAATATGTGTTTTCCCTTCATCTCATTATTTGGTAGCTTTCACAAGAATCATCCATCAGACCGATATCATCCCTTAACCTATGCAGTCTAGATAAAAGACAGAATCTACAATTTGCATATCAGGCTCAACAAAGCAAGTAAATCGCGAAAAAAGAAGGTTTTAAAGCGAGCCAAGCAGCTGTCCTTTCCCTCGCCTGCTCTGATCCCAACAAGAAAGTCATCACACTATCTAAGGTATGTCAGCTGAGACTGATTAAACCCACAAGAAGTAATGCGACAAGCATTAAAAAATAAACAAACATTTAAAAGGACATACTTGTTACAAAAATTCACAAGACAAAAGGCATGCCTCTGATTAATAACTTCTGTGATAAATGGAAGAAGCAAATCAAGGTCACGATATGGCATAACTTCTTTCACACACGTCTGGATCCATCTCAAAAATCACAGCTGGGTCTGTTTTCCTTGACCAAGCCATCAATATAATCACATATTACAAGAAAAGACAACCTGTTTTTAGCAAACTTATCTAGAACGTAATTGCATTAGCATGTCACTGTGCCCCGCAGCCAGCAGTCAAGTATATATCTTTTGCATGTCATTCAAGGTGTTATTGGTCTGAACTGCATTATATGATCTTCAGAATCAGTGGCAAACAGGAAATGAAAGTCAAGCTTCAGAATCTAGCTAGAATATTTGTGGAAAATTGACCCTGACCCCAAGCATTTCCATTTAGTCAGTTTCAAGTCATCTGCATTTCCAATTAACAAGATCAAGAGACCATCGAGTCAAAAGATTTCTTCTCCCTCCTTATCAAATTCAAGATTTTCCACACAATTCCATTCTCCCACAAAATCTCTTTGATGCATATGATACAAAGGTTGCAGTATGAATCCTGACGTGAGACCTCCAGTCACCAGTCCTAGTTTGACTCTCACCATGGCATTTTCTCTCCAGTAACATAGCACATATCTTCCAAGACCATATGATAGGTTTTCCTCGTGTTAAAGTTCCAACCTTTCCAGACACAGTCTCCACCATCCTACCTGCAAAAAAGGTCTGATGTACTTTAAACCATTTGTACGCATCTCTTCACATTAGACAAGAGTCCAGTACTCTGATAAAAGCAAGTTGGTCCTGCCAATGACAACTTTCAGTCACTTATGACTATATAAAAGTAAGTTGTGTTGCTATCTCTTTCAACCAAGCCCCTCTAAGATTTTCCCCAGAAAAGACCTTTCCATGCTCTGATCATTGCTGATGTAAAACTTCCTCTAATTCGAATACTTGCAGTTACTAATTTTAGAGTCAGACAACTCCATTTGGTCCATTACTATTCATTGGTTTGCTACTAACACAAAACTTGAACATCACTCAAGAGAATCTTAGACTCCCAAAGCCACAAGAAAGAAACTACCTCAGCCTGACACTTTGGTGGCCCTAATCCAAAAAAGTTCCTCATGTCTGTAAGAAAAGAGGAAGAAATATCTTGCTAACCGAACAATCTACCAGCACCATTCTACATTGCTCCACATTTGCTATTATTGACTGCCATCATGGTTATCTGACTTGCCACATGAATGCCAAAGATCGGGATAATTTTACACAATAAAAATAAAAGTTGCCAAGATCAGCATTTTGGGGTGCAAATGAGCTCAAGCTTGATTCATCTTGTAATCAAGCTGAACTTTAGATTAACTCTTTTTAATTTTGATCCAAACACAAGCTGTCACGAATAACTCATTTCAACTTTCTGGTGAGATCTAGAGGCCACGCAAGGCTTTGATATAAACTAATTAAGCAAACTTCTGAACTTACATCTTAATCTTCTAGTTTAAATGCATTCCTTTCTTATGTAAAGTATGCTAATAAGTAAATTAACTAAATTTTAATATAATAGCAACAATAACATATAATGCATATCTATCACTTATTTGTTCATATCTTGAGCTCAAATTGAGCCACGTTGGAGCAAGACAAATGTAGCTTAAATCTTGAATTGCTCACAAACATCTTACTTGTTGACAGCCCTATCAGCATCAACCTTCTTTAGTCAGCAAGATAATCTGTTTTCCATGTCAGCGATCCTTTCACCCAGCTGTGTAAACCACAAACACATCTTTTTCGATGGTTCTAATACACAGTGAAGCTCTACTACTACCATCCTCCCATTTTTGGGGGGTCGGGCACTACCCTCTCAATTATCCACTTCACAACCACTCAATTTGAACAAATTTTCCACCATCACTCTCAAATAGCATACTGATCATAATGCCTGACAAGAAACTGTTCCAACATCAGAGAAACAATGAAACCTACTTCATGTTTGGAGAAAACAGAACTGAATCAGGTTATATTTGAGAAAAGTGACGCTTCAACCAAATCAAAGTAGTGACTGATTCTAGAATTGGGTCAAACAACAAAATAGAAACAGCCAAACCACACGTGTTTGTAGTCTACAAGGTGAGGGACCTACCTCAAGCCTAATAAGAACATTTCGGTTTTGCAGAATCCGTCTGTCCCATTCAGCTATTGCAGTTGCCTGCTTTTGAAATTTGGCTGTCCGCTCTTGTAGCTCAGAATTCCAGTCTTTGAGAATCTGCAACCCCCAAAATAAAATAACTTGGCTAGCAAAATAAAAAGATTTGCCAAAGATGGTTTAAACCAAAAGCTTTGATAGAAGATAGAAAAAGCAATTATTCCTAATATTATGCAAATTTGTTTTCGAAATAACAACAATGTGCCATCTAGCCAACCAAGGTAAAGAAGACAAGGGAGAACACATGACAATACTTTTTCTGCTTCTAGGAAATTTACAGCGAAGCAAGTTTCTGTTTGGCCTATTGCTAGAAGAGTAATAACTCTTATAAGATCAGTACCTCTCCAGCAGTTTTGCCAGGAATCTCTGATGGTAACTTGGGTGCTTGGGGTGTCAGCGAACTTGTTGTAGAGCTAATGGGCCTACAGTTCAAATATTGAAGCAAAACAATGGCAAATGTCAGAAGTTAAATTACCTTCAGTAAACCAGCTGCTAAATGTTTCAATGCAAAACTAATATCTAGAGCAATTGATCTCTCTCTCTATATATATATAGACACACACAAACCCGCCACTACTAGCTTGAATGCTTGAAGAAGATGCTTGAGTTGTGGTGGAACTGGAACTCGATGCACTTGCTGATGCTGTAGTGGAAACACCTGACAAAAAAATGGATTTAAATTTAAGCATCTACATCCTAATAAGCATATTTTGCATGCCCATCTCCAGCCAACACGAACAGTATATTTACCAATTATCATGTCAAAACAAATCAAAATGGGTGCCATTGGCAAGCACTGACCACAGATACCAAATAACATCACTCAAAAACCGATTCTGCATAGGTATGACCTAAATTACCTAAAAAGAATGAAATAGAGATGGCTTGAGTCATTGCACCCGGAAAAGATGAAGTAAATGGAAACCTACTGACAATTAGAGAGCACGTGAAACAACATGGAGTGAATTGGATGGCAAAAGACTAAGTCAATAAGTCTCCATATGACATAGCAACAAGAATCAACAAGAAATATCAAACAATACATACGAGATGCAAGCCAGCAATGAATAAATGGAAAAGAACGTCATCAGCTGCATCATGTTTGTCAAGTAAGTTTTTTTACTTTTATTCCTTTAAGTGCCAAGAGCTATGAAGAAAGCACGACAACTAATAACAGTTAGACAAATGTAGCAGATAATAATAACTAATAATGCAGAACTTTGGGGAGAGCCTGAAGCTAAGTCACCCCACATATACTAATATAAGCAGCAAATTTTAAGAAACCCGGGCAGAATTCTTCAGATGCAGCACAAAGGGTAAGCTGTGATCTTTGAGGAAAAAGGTGAACCACAGATCAACTCACCAAATGCTGCAGCAGCAGCTGTGGATTGAAGTGGAGATGATTTTGTTGTCGATGCGGGTGAGGAGGCAGTAGGTAGAACAAAACTAGGAAAAGAGCTGGACCCTGGAGTGCTGGCAACTGACGTCACGGCTGCAGGCGTAGCAGCCGCTGCAGAAGTCGAGGTGAATCCTAAAGCAGGGACAGAGGGTGTAGCTGCGGCGGAAGTGGAGGCTTGTGAAGTGAACAGCGAGGGAATTGAGACAGGAGGAGTCGTGGTTGCTGCTGTAGAGACTGTGACACTTGTGGCTGCAGCCGTTGCTGCTGCTGAGGATACAGAGGACATGGAAGAAGAACTGAAGGATAAAGTAAAGGATTTGGCACCTCCGGTGCTGGAGAAGGCTGCTGGAGTAGATGCAGCCGAAGCAGTCGCAGCAGAAGAAGCTGCATGGACGAAGCCAAAGGAAGGCTGGGAAGCCGATAAACCAGATGGTGTCGATGACAAGGCAGAGGTCGTGGCTGGTGCGGGTGCTGATAAAGGGGTAGCGGTTGGTGGTGCAGAGCCCTTGGAGAAAGACAAGCCGCTTCCGAAAGAGAACGAAGGGGTTGAAGAGGAGGAAGATGAAGAAGAGACGGCGGAGGCGGAGGAAGATGATGGGAACAAGGAAGGGAAGGACGGGGCTAATGTTATTGCTGAGGAGGAAGAGGGAGCGAAGGAAGGGAAGGATGGAGTGGTTGCTGTCGAGGACGGAGCAGAAGAGGCGGGAGCACCGAACACCGGCGAAGCGGAGACCGATGGGGCCGCAGCCGAAGAAGAGGAGGAGGAGGAGGAGCTGGCAGAAGAGGAACCGGACCCGAAGAGGGACGGAGACGAAGCGGACACGAAACTAGGGCTTGGAGCGGAGGAGGCGGAGGATCCGAATCCGAAGGGGGGAGGCGACGAGACTGACCCAAAGAAAGGGCTCGGAGTGGAGGAAAGCGCGGCCGATGACGAGGAGGATGCGGAGGATCCGAATCCGAACGGGGAAGGCGACGAGACTGACCCAATGAAAGGGCTCGGAGTGGAGGAAAGCGCGGCCGATGACGAGGAGGGGGCGGAGCCAAAGGAGAAGGAGAAGGGTTTGGAAGCGGAGGCGGCGGCGGATCCGGGAAAAAAACTAGAAGCGGGGGCAGTTGATGAGGCCGCTGAGGCGCTGAGAAACGACGAGCCGAAGGGGGAGGAAGGGGCGGAGGAAGGCAAGGAGGAGAAGGAGGAGAAAGGGGCCGAAGAGGATGATGGAGCCTGGGAGAAGGAAAATCCCTGGTTCTGGGAGGATGAGGAGGAGGAGAAGGAGGACGACGACATCGTCGAGGGACTGAAGGAGAAGCCCGACGACATGGTCGAGGAACTGAAGGAGAAGCCCGACGCCATCGCCGATTTCCCCACTCTTCCGCTGCTCCTCTATCTCGCTCGCTCTACCTCCGGTTATGGAGGGTTCAGGTTTGGGGGTTTTATGTTTTGGAGTTTAGACCCACCGGGTTCGAATTTCGAAACACTACGGCGAGCACTTTGCCGTCTTCGCCAAAAATGGTTAACTGGGACGCTGCGATTTGCTCTGATCCGTGAAAGATAGATCCATGATTTTTTATGGGCCGTTCTTGGGCCCTTTTTGGCTTGTCCGGGTGGGCCTAGTTTAGTGGCGTCGCTGCAATTTTCTTGGCGGACGGCGTCTCTTTCATGATTGGAAGTAATCATCACCTGGATGAGAGGGCAAATCACATACGACACAAATTTTCAAATTACGCAAGAGATTTAATAATTTAAATGACATGAGATATTTGGTATGAACTTTAGAAGCTCCCCGACGCACAAAAAGAACGAGAACAGCCAGCATTTTCAATCATCAGATGAAACTTTGTAAGCTCCAAATTATGTAGATGTCCCCTGAATCTGATATTAATATATATTATCCGTGAATGTTAGATAATTAGCAAATCCACAGTAGCCTTTTTTTTTCCCCCTTCCATGCAAGTTCAATGCGAGGCTTCCTTGAGCTAGATTTTGATGGCATTATGAGGATTTTGGATTTGGCGCTGCTTGTGCATTGAAGGATGACTAGCTGCTGGTGGCTGTCGATCTGATATGTTTCCAAGTGGAGCTCATGGCAGCAAAGGTAGGCATTGTGGCGTTGCAAAATTTTTAAGCTGAAACTAAGAGAATTTAGATGGAGGAAGACAATTGAGGCGATTACATGAAACAAGGGTAAGCTAGTGCTTACAGATTATGTTCTTTTTTTTTTTTGTGAGATTAAGAGAGATAATTTCTACCCTCCATCCATCCCACACTTTGGGACCGTCTCCCAATCACTTGTCTAAGTGGTAAGAGGCCATACTACTGGAGGAATTTAATCAGGCGAGTTCTATTTGCTCCTCCTTGTCATGCTGGACCAAGAACACATCAAGCCGTTGGTTAGAGTGATCAAAGCCTAAGACACCATTCCCATCTCGTGTTATCTTGGCCTTGGATTTCTTGAGAGCACCGCCTCAAAATAGAAGTTGAAGAAGAATCGTGCTCCCTAGATGCTATTGCCTCTCTTGGCGTGCTTGTGAGAACACCAACCTTGGGGAGGTGCGTAACAACTTCAGTATGATAGACTCGAGAACCAAGGCTAACATCCAAGATGTCACAAAGGGCGGTTTCTTATACCACGTTCTTGCTCAAAATGATATGTGGAAGATACATGCTTGATTAGCCATGAGTGAACTGAGAACATGATACGTACAATAGGGTTTTGGATGAATATGCCGATGGGAGCCAAAGTTGAAGTAATAAACATCATACGAAAGTTGATCAAGTTGTGCAGAAGATATTATGCTAAAGTTTGAAAAGGCAAAAATAATCACGGTAGATTATTATGAAGGAAATGCTAGCAACAATTTGAGGCCAAATAAGTATACTTATCAGTTTGGCGGAAGGCACTGGATTTGCCCATTTTGATGATTGTGAATAGTGGAAAGATAGGTGGCAACAATTACCAAACTATTAAAGAAAGTGGAGGTTGAATATGGATAGCAAACTTCAGAAGTAGAAAATTACATACAGTTTCTCATTTAATATAAATAAGTAGAACTGTAGTTATAAGAGGCTCTTTTGGATCTAGAGCATATCAATCATTTCTATTTTATCTTTATTTATCTTTGCATTAGCTTTACTTTATTCTGTACTTTATTTATCAGTGTGACTCTACTTTAGAAGTAGTATTAACTTAGATTTTTCCTATTGTACCTATGCACACTCTATTCTTATCCAAATCCATCTTCTTCGAATGTGATGTGATAGTTTCTTGAAGGTCAAAGCACCTGAACCCACGCTACTCTTGTATCCCCTTCGATCACTTTCTTTCTGGCTGTACTAATGTCCGGTGGCATGCCCATACACCTATCTACCTCTTACTATTAGACTTATTCTAGAACTTATCTAGCAAACTATATGGGAACACTTGGAGAGATGCCAGCCCAACAGCGGTGTTCTGATATTGTTGGGGAGGGGGATCGCTTGGTAGACAGAGGAAGGTTGATGTCGGGCAATCCGGAGAGGGCTATCTATAAGTACTAGATCATTAGCTTGCGGTCGAAGCAAGGCTAGGCCACTAGATGGGTCCATTGGAAGGAGAGTGGATAGGTGGGGCTCTTTTATGGACAAAGTGGTGAGGAGATCCTCACCATGGCTCTATATCTGTTATCCTTCTGGGCTTTCTAAGGGCCTCCTTCTCATCTTCCTTGGATGCTACTTATCTGGAGGTTTCGAATTCTACCACATTTAGTGAATTTGTCTCACATAAAACACTCATAGATCCATCACATAAATCCCACCATAGGAATTCCTATCAACAAAAAACTCCTACCCCCAAACCCAAATCGAACAAATCTTCGCCACAAGAAATAAAACAAGATTTTTATGACAATTTTTCTTGATTTGCTGCCAAGAAACCCCAAAATCCTTCAAAAAGAGGAAAGCGGTACCTTCATTAATTTATTGGAAACCCTTTTCAAACTTTAAAGTAGAAATCTAACAAATGCAATAGATAACTAAAAAGTTAAGAACGTTTGGAGAACTCTCCAAAATTAGAAAAAAAGCCATAAAATCATTAATTTATTGGAAATCCTTCGCAATTCTTAAACCAAGAATCTAACAAAAGAAAAAAAAGTTAATAAATATTTATCAGCCATTTGATCACTTTGAGTACATCTACTCAAACTTCTGAAGGAAGATCTACTACATTCATGCTCAATTGGGTGCTGAAAGATCGAGAAGCCATAGCTTCTAACAGGGAAAATTTTTGATGGTAATTGAAGTTGAAATTAATATAAGAGTCAAGACCTAACTTTTACCCATTTTTATTTTTTAAAATATTTATACTATTTTTGACAATTTATATTCTCTTTTAATCGAGAGAGGAAACTAATCTGATTTTGGCTAGACTTCACTAGTAGAAGGGGGAGAAGATTTTATCTTCTTTCAACTAGCAAGAAGCTAATTAAAATGAGGATCTCAATACTATAACGAGAAGGCATATGCAATGGTTTGAGAGAACAAAATATATGTTTTACTTCCATTCATGATATGTATCGCAATTTTTGGATCATGAAAAATTAATAAAAATCAAAGACTTATAGATCCACTTTTTAAAGTTCTAATTATTTATTGTTTAATTTAAGATATTCAAGTAGAGCAGATTATTTTTTTTTCTTTCCGATTAGATCACATATCACCAGCTAACCATGTGCAAAGATGATTGGTGATTGAGTGACACCAATCGTCCATGTCTTGTAGGAAAATAGGTGATTTGGTAGGGCATAAACACCGGATAATATGTATCTCATTACCCTCACTTAAACACCAACCATCTAGAATTATAGAGGTGGATAGTGAGGGCTGTGGGAAAAGAATTTGCAGTCAAATTTTCCTACCGCACCAATATCATTCTAATGCCATATTAAAAGGGAGTTAAAAAACTGGCACCTTTTTTTAGAAAGAGAAGAAGCGGCACTTTATATTTTAGTACGACCGGTGCTAACGTGCATCGACCATACCGTATTGCAATAATGCCAACTTGATATGTGGTATGAAAAGTATACTAAATACTGATACGCCGAATTGATTGTTGCACTAGGTATATCGGCACTATATCAAGATCCTACTAATATAGGATCAGATATCAAAACGGCGATTCTTGCTTTAAATTATTACGTTACTCGTGTCTCTAGTCTTTTATAGTAAGAAATGGTTTGCCTCGCTGGTGGCGCTCCTTGGTAACACTAGAATCATGGTGCAATTATGGAATTATGTGATCAGAGGAGAAAGAACTGTGTTTCAACATAAATGAATTGGATATGGATGAAACTGTATTAGCTAAATACCGTTTCTGGCATTCTGCTGTTACGATGATCATTGTCTTGAAAACGTTTTTACAAAATAAGAAAAAAAATTCTGAAGAACGATCGAACCGTAGGGAGTTTTTGAACCGCTTTTATAGAAATCTCCGGCTTGAACCCGTGTTGGATGGTTCATTTTAACCCGCGCTCCATCACATATTTTATTATTATTAATGTTTAACAAAAGCGGAAGGTGCGAATGGAACACTGCCAGGTGCAGAGCACTCCTTAGGCGTTCTCCTCCGCTCGCTCCTCTATAAATTTCCCTCTCCTGTCTCTTTTTCTCTCGTTCTCGTCGCCAGCCTCATCTCAAAATCCCTAGAAACTAGAGGGTGAAGAGAGAGTGTGAAGAACTGCTCTTTCTCGTGGTGTCTTGGGCGGCCATGGCTCCGAGAGGAAGGTCGAGGAAGGTACGCATCTGCACCCACTAGCTGGCTCCCGTGGTTGTGCTCTTTCTCCTCTTCCCATCGCCTCGGTTTCTTTCTACTTTCCCCACTTTGCTTTCTCAATCGTCTTCTTTGGACATGATATTAATGCAGGTAGGACTGAGGCGGATAGACGCCGCCATCGATGCCCTAACCCCGTTAGGCTTCTCCCGCGAAATCGTATGCAAAACCGTCAATGATCTTCTGAAGGTGCTGTCCCCAGTCTCTCCTCATTTTTCCTTTTTCCTTCCTTATTTTCTTGAAATCTTTTCTTGGAGCTCTGATGATAGTTTGGGTTTTGGATTGTAGGTCTATGAGGGAGATGAAGGATGGGTATTTCTTGAGGAAGCTTCATACAAGATGGTCATCGAAACCATCCTCAACAACCAAGAGGAAGAGGAAGCGCAGGCGGGGAGGGTAACCATCTCTCAACCCCTCTACACATTCCTCCTCCGTCTCCTTTGCTTTGCTTTGCTTCTCTTCTTTTCTGTTTTGCTTTTCTTCTTCTTCTTCTTCTTCTTCCTCCGTAGATTCCACCTGAAGGTTTATACCTCTTCATTTACATGCTATTTTTTTTTGTTGCTCCGATTTCTGTAAACTCTTGGATATCGTATAGTGTGGTTGCTTAATTTTTAAGTCCTCAACGGAGTTCGTTGCGGCAGAACTTGAGGACACGCCATGCAGCACCTCGATTTGTTAACATCTTTTCTCTTAGATCTTCAATCGATGTGCTCAGTGTGTAATCTGCTCACTTTATGCCACCAGATCATTACTTTGATGTAAAAACACAACTTGCGTCCGTGTAATATTAGTCGGTTGTTTGTATTTCTGGAGAAGTCAAAATAATTCTACTTGATACAAGATGTCCGGTGCTTAGGTCTGAGGTTTTTCAAGTAAAGTGGAGGTTTCGGGTGTTTGTTTAAGTATAATAGAATTGTAGTATATGCTTGTCATGCCATCACTGGTGTAAGAATATAGTGTCAACTCTTGGACATGTTACGTGTTCTACCAGGGTTCCTTCATATGTCGCACAAGTTTTTGTTAGCAGCAATTTTTTCTTTTTTGAACTGATGCATTCAAAAAAACTGTGGTCGGTTCTAGATAAAGCAAAGACTCCTTTAAACATGGTCCCTAACTTAACGGTTTAAAATGATCTTGGAGCTTGTGTCTATATATTTGAGAAGCTCATATGATAAGATTTCAAGGTATTAGTGTTCTTGTATCAAAGTCCAGAAAAAAACGACTTATGATAATTTTGCCTGGCAGTTTGGTTAAATAGATGATCTGGTAATATCCATGTTTTAACTTGTATGAATAGGTATTTTTGAACATTCTATTGCAAAACATTCCCATGTCAACTATTATGTTGCAAAACTTTTGTATCATATCCTAATTAATTTAGAATTTTTTAAGCAATGTCATGGTTCATAAGGAATTAGTATAATTGGATGTCCACTTTATAATTGAAACTATGGTGTTTACAGTTGAAATTTGTGTGGAGCATTATGTTAGAAGCTCATGTGGTTCCATAAAATCTATCGTAGAGGATACTTCGGAGAATCAATTAGACTTTGAGTTTTTTTTTTTTTTTCAAGAAATAAAGGAGGCCAGAGCCACCTCATTTTTTAACCCATCCAACCCCACCTAGGTCAGAATCTAGGTACTTGGGCTGACCGAGCCTAAGCTCGTAGAAGCAGGATGTATGTAAACGGGGGCTCAGATGATGGCCGATGCCACTCGGAATTGAACTCCACGATCTCTTGTCTAAGAGGCGAGCTCTAGTACCATCCGAGCTAATGCTTTGTGATGATTAGACCTTGAGAATTTAGGAGCGATGTCTTATAACTTTCTTGTAGCTAGTGGTTATCGGTTTCTTGCATTTTTTTCCACAATTATCTTCCTCTGCACCTGTGCTCATGCTAATTTGTAGGCAGTAAGTAAACATTACACTGTGGTTCTTAGAATATCTAGGTTATTGGATCTAAAGGATCTTTTATCTAATCCTTTGTTTGTACAATCTGACATGTATTGTGCTAGTGCTAGGGCTGCATGCCTATTGGTGTGCTAGTGCATGCCAAACAGTTGCACACACAGCATATAGGTGCCAACACCAAGCTGTCAAGACAATGGCACATGATGTTTTAATCCAAGAAATTTTTGTTGTAATTAAGTCCGATTTTGTCTTTAATGTGAAATGAACAGATAAAGCTAGAACTTCTGAACTTTTCCTTTTTAAACCTGGAATGTGAAGCTGTGTGGAAAAAAAGGGAAAAAAAGGAGAGGATAGTGGGTAAATTTGAGAAAATCACGTGAATTATGAGTATACATCATTGCCTTACTGATTGTCTACCCAAACAAGTGATTTTACCAGACATCTGCTAGCAAATCACTGTTCTTTTCTCAACCATCTTGCATGTAGAAAGAAAATAGAGTCTGTACTTTTCTGTAATTTCAGTATAATTTGTTTGATACACGAGAACGACCCCTTTATATCACATAGGCTCCATCTTAAGATCTCATGTTAAGGCAAATCCTGTTCCCCAACTAGGAATAAATCTTGTTCCCAGTCAAACTCTTCCATACACACACCCACACACAGAATACATAAAACTGATGTAAATTCAAACAAATAGAAAAGCCAAGACAACGCTGTAGACTCTCCTCATAAAAGTGACGAGAGGAAAAACTTGATAAAAAGACACCTGTCATTTCAAGCATCCACTCCTTTTTCGACATATCATATACATTCATCTAAAAAACATTAACCTCTCTACCCTTTAGAAGACGTAGCTTGCTAGAAGCATGGACCCTTTTGATAATGTCCCAAATCCATCTTACTTCTTTATTTTGCATGTTTTCCAAAGAGAGTTGTGCGCTGCTGCTGGCCCTTCTTCTTATCTACATCTAACAAAATTAAATGATTGTAAGACACAAACAGCGCCCTGCTGATCTTTTTCCCTTTTTTAAACCTTATATGTTCATGTGACATGCTTTTTTGACACTATCCTAAACTGCCATAGATGTTAACTTCATATGCTTTAGAAGGAACTGGATTGTTTCAATTTGATTAATTGCTTGATAGACTTATCATATTTATTTTGTTGTCTATCTTCTTAAAGGAACTTTGACATATTAGTCCTTCTTTCTAAACCAAAGTCCAAAATGGTTCCCTTTTCTTTTGGGATGGACATCTAATGCCAAATTTTTGGTCATGAGACAAAATAGCAAGGAACGTTCAATTGACCTAAACTGGGTGGTTCGGCCCGTACTAAACCAAATTGACCCTGGCTTGGGATGGTTCAACCGTTTGTGTCGGTTCATTTATAAAACCTTCCCCACCCTATTCAAGCGAAGGTTTGAGAAATTTCGACATCCCTCTTGCTCGCGCCCCCCCCCCCCCCCCCCCTCATTGACATTGATCGGTGCCTCTTTCCACTCTTCGACGCCGACCAGTGCCTCTCTCCTCTCTTCGATGTTGGCCGATATTGTCAGGTAAACCATCGTCTCTCTCTATCTCAATGAGTTCCATTGCTGCTCCCTCTCCCCTCTTCGATGCCGACTGGCACCGCTCCTCTCTTCAATGCTTTGGTCCCTCTCTCCCCTCTTCAACGTCGCTTGACACCCAAGTTTGCCCCTCCCTCGCTCTCCCTCCCTCTCCTCCTCCCTCTCCATCGCTCTCTCTCTTCTTCCTTCTCCCCTTCCCTCTCCTTGTTTTGGTAAACACCGGCACTACATGGTACGAACCCCGGTTCCAGTTCCGCAAACCTTAAAAATAGTGTCCATTGTCCAATTATTAACTAGCTCTTTTAATATTTTCTATTTAATAATGATAATAATCTTGATTTTCCTGCTATTCCAATACCAACTTCTTGGATGAATGATGCACTCTCCAGTCTCCTTTCCTTCCAGAATTTTGTGTTATATTCATAGAAAATTAAGGTTATAATTATTGTTAAACAGAGAGATTTAAGAGATTTAAACAGAATGGCAGGGGCTGCTTTGTCTCAATTTACCAAAAAATAGGAGCTAGATTCTTTTTTCAGACGAAATAGATGTAATCAGAGATCGGTTTGGAAAGGAGGGACAAATATGTCAAAATTCCTTTCTCATATTGCATCATGTGTGGCTATTTGGACTTCAGAGTTGCATTCTTGTCTAATATTGAAGCCTCTTTCATTATATAAAGAACTGCTCACCAGCATTGTGCAAGGAAAATAAGTTTTAGTTGGATCTGGGACTTTTTTAGGTGCAATAGTTTCAACTGAAGCTATTAAGTTCAAATCTAATTTTGGACAGTTTTAATGCTTTCAATTAAAGTTGGAATTGACTGAGGTTCCAAGTTTAAAATTGTCATCAAGCAATCAATGCCATTTTTGGGCTATTTCTTCATTTGATCGGGTTAAGAGGGGTGATTGATTCTTAGGTGACTTATACAACTTTTGAATATTCTTTTTTTTTTTTTTTTTTGTGAGAGAGTGACCCACATAGTTACCCCAGGTCCAGATTTTCAATGATGCACCACCCAATATTCATTCCCTGGCATCTTTGGTTGCTAAATATAAGTGTTCTACAACTGGAGCAAGCCCCAGTTCATAATCTGAGGGAATGTTTTCTTAAGTTCAAACCTAGATTTTATAGGTTTTGAGAACATTGGTGCCAAGAGGAATACGAAAAACATATTTCTTCCCCCAAGCTTTAGAGCTTGGAACATGCAGTAGGTGATATTGATTTTATATTGTTCTAGTTGAGTTTCTTAGGTCGAACCTGAAAATTTTGGGCTTGCTTTGGACCAGCTTGGTCCAATTCTTGTTCATTTTTTCTTTTGAGGTTTGTGGAAGTTTTTTAGATATTTTTTGAGGATAGTGAAGAGAAAAGGGATCTATGGTGTATATTAGGCTCTATAGGATTCTAGGTTGCACTTCCGTGCTCAAGTGATATACACATTTATATTCTCATTTTTTAGAGTGGACACTTATGAATGTTATGGAATTATGCCTTTTCTTGAATATTAAATACTTATAATTTTTTTAGGTTTTTTTGAAGATAAATAATTTTGAGTAGAACCATTACCATTTACACCCAATGTCCCAACAGAGCAATATAATATAGTTTGATTCTTTTTCTGTTTGTTTTTTCTAAATATTTCTTCATTCTTCATTTTCCATTTTTGATATTATTATGATTGTTAATTTTTTATTATTATTATTATTTCAGCTGAAGTTATCGAACCAAGAACTTGAGCACTTGAAATTGTAAATTATTTAACCCAATTTAAACCAAGATGTTGGATCTCATATATCACTGACCAGCCAAGTTACCATGCTTGCTCAAGTATAATAAAGGCTCTTTTATTGTCTGAATTTTGCACAATACAGATTCTTGATTGTAATTACTAGATTTATGAGTCACCCAAATAGAAGCTGGCTTGGCAAATTAGAAACTCCAGGTCACAAAACTGTCCATATAAATGTTATTATTGTCCATTCAAGATTCTTTGTAATCATGGGTGCTAAAACCTGAAAAGGTTGTTCTGTGAATTTATTTGTATGTAGGATTCTTGATAGCCATGGGTGCTCAGATCTGAAAAGGTTGTTTTATGAATTGATTGGTGGGAGAAAAAAGAGTAGCTGAATAGTAGACCAACAACTTATCTTCTTTTTGAGTCTAATTTACAGTATGAAATGGTAGCCTAGTATATTCGGTACTGGAATGCACTTAACTGCTACAGTACAATCCTTTTAAGAAAGTTACCATGCTTACGAACCTCTATTTGCAGATGGAGATGGTGGTGTGGTAGTTGTGCATATGTGCAAATTCAGTTACTGTTCCTTTTTTTCTTCTGAGCTGTAATGCTCTGAAAGTTTACGATAAGTTCTGTATATCTTTAAATGTTGAGATCTCTGAAAGAGTGAATACATTTTCTTGTTTTAAATTGTTTCTGATTGTTAATCTGAACAATAGTATAATGGGTTATGTTACCTATGGTGCATGCTGATATGTTTCTTCTTAATTACAAATATTTAATGCTATCAGGAGGAACATAAAGTGAAAAATGAGGAAAGAACTGCAGAATATTATGAGGCTGGTGAAACAGTTCCTCATCATGATGTGCTGTCAAACACACCTCAATTTGGTGGGTGTTTTCTTTTTCAGTTCTTTAATGACCTCCATGCTTGTATGAAATTATAAACCAATAATGCTTCTGTTTTCCAGGGGGGGATATTGATTGGAAGGATATTTCTTGTGTGGACGGATTAGGGCATATCTTGGACGGTCAAAGTCAACCTACTTTGACTTCACATGAAATAGACCAACCCAGTGGTCGTCCCAGGCAAAGGCGTCCATGTTTTGGCTGGTTAAGTGAAAGTGAGGAGGAAAATGAAGCGGAGGAGCCTGAGGGTGAAGATCAATCAGGGGAGCCTCCAATTAATTCTTCTATTGTTTATCTGGATCAGGAAATGTTTGAATTTGCTGGGAGCCTGCATCATGAGATGAAGAGGGAGCCTCCACGTAACGCATCTTTAATTTATCAGAAGCAGGAAGGGGTTGACTTTTCTGGAAGTCCACATCATAAAGTGAAGCAGGAGTCTCCAAGTAATGCTTCTATCATTTATCAAGAAAAAGAATCGGTTGGATTTGCTGGAAGTCTGTATTGTGAAATTAAACAGGAGCAGGAAGAAGTTGAATTTGCTGGAAGCCTGCATCGTGGAAGGAAGAGGAGAAGTGGATGGGATGTCAAACATTCTGATATGTAAAAGGCTATGAGTTCAAGTCTTGGGTGGTGCATCCCCAAGATTTTGGAATCTGGCTAATTACAATACCAGCTGGTTCTTTTGTTCTTTAAATAAAACAAGACATTAAAAGGTAAGATGATGTTAAAATTCTTGTTGTTTGTTTGCTAGCAAACTGTTGTAAGATGCTAATCTGCTTCTTGGATAAAGGAAGTTGGTGTATTCAGTGCTGAAATTCTCTGTTTGTTTTCTTTTATTGCTAATTAATATGTTTGTGGTCTTTAAACTTGGTGCAAGCTGGTTCAACTTGTGTATGAAATATTTCTTGTTTGTTATTTGTAGAATTGTTTTGTCAGATCATCATATCCTCCTAAGAGAAGAGCAGCTCCTATTATTCTAATACATTTTTTAACTACTGGCAATATTGTTCTTCTATGTGGTATAAGCAATGAATTGTTTGCTTGATTTATCAAGAGCACACCTTGGTGTACTTTATTACGTTATGCTCTCTCATCTGTTGTTAAGGAAACCTCATTCAATGAGTCAGCTACTTGACATATCCAGTTTCGTGGAATGTCAATGTCATATTTTTTGAAACTCAGTAATCTACAAATTTGTGATACAATGTTGTAAATTGTGATCTTGGTGGATACACAGAAGTAGTGCTTGCAACTGGAGCTCCTGTATGATCCTAGTCCTAGCTGACTACAATACCATTCATCGCCCTTGTCAGGATCCTATTTGCTGCCAGACTAGTGGTAGGATAGCAACCTGGGAAAAAACCTGCAATACTTTGAGCTAGGAATTAGCGTTTGCCAGATTGACCAGACCTGACCTGATCGGCTGATCCTGTTAGAAATTAGGGGTTTTCAGATATGGTTAATTTTGTAGGGACTAGAGCTTTGACTGGACTCAGGTCATGAGGGCAGAAACTTATTTGGGTTGAGACATTTTGGGTCAGGCTGAGCCATGACCTAACGTGAGGGTCTTGTGAGTGTTTTTTATTTCTCTTTAATATAATAGTGGTTGTTTAGTTTATCGTGGAAATGAATCATTAGGAGTTGTAAGGATTGGATTAAACACATTAGATTGGTTAGTAAAAACTATTGACACTTCTGAAATGCATCCTATGTTTGTATTGAAATTTTAACTCAATACCAGAAGCTCCAATAGTCTATTTGCATAAAATGAAGTAAATGTCAAAAATCTAAGAAGTTTATAGAAAAAATAATATGCATGCAAGTTCTCGATGGCTCACATTTTTTCAGCATTTTTGAAAATAAGACAACGTGGTGTGTGAATGTCCTGTGTTCTATAACCATTTGGAGGATTTCAGTCATGACTGCTGCTTGGATCCTGGAGAGAAACAAGAGTATTTTCAGATTGTGAAGGGTGAATTGAGTATCTGATTTAGCTGTGCAGCGCTGTCCCTCATGTTCACCATCCTTGTGTTCTGAATAATGGTAACGAAAGCAGAGATGACAGAAAATTCATCTGTAAGGTACGCAAGAAAAGCTATTCAACTTATGAATCTAGGCAGGCTGTGCTACAGGAGAACTGATGGTTTATGGCTTGGATTTATTCAAGGGCCCCTAGCATGTCAAAGCAATGGCCTTGGAAGGAACAACCATTTCTTGGCAAATCAATGGGCCAGTCAGTGATAGAGATTTCCAAGTTTTTGCCTGCATGGTTGAATGGGATCGAAAAACAAAGAGGTTGGTTGTGTTGGACTGCTAGGACATGGGACCTGTAGGCAGGTTTATGCTCTTTGCTTGGGTCTTATATTTTTGGATTGTCTGCTTTTCCTCTTCTGTTGCTTGACCATCATTTTATATAGGGGCTGCTTCTTTTTCTTCTTTTTTTTTTTGCGCGCGCGCGCGCGTAATTTTAACTTGTAGCTTATAGGTGTTTCACATAATAAACAAATAACTTTCTTTAGTTTAGTGCAGTCTTGCTCATCTTCTTTTGTTGCTTCACATATTAGCCATCCTATCACTTTGTTTCTAGATCAATTATGATTGGAAATCAATGTTTCAAGGCTTATGACTGTTTTGGCAACATTTTTCTTTTCGCAGCATAGATGGCAAGATGGACATGGAATCAACTTAAGCCGAGATACAACCACTGACATAAGACACCAAGGCTACCCAGAATCTTATATCTTGTTCACAAAAGCAGCCTCCGCAGGATCAATAGCTCCAGCAAGAGCTGCAGCCTTGTTTTCACATTCTCGCTGCCCATCATCTGGAATGCTGTCAGCCACGATGGCAGCTCCAGCCTGGAGGTGCGCCTCCCATTCCTGGTGCATGCCCTTATCCTTGTATGGAGACATTGTGTTGTAACGACTTCCAGTCGGGGAAGACGATAGTTCGCAGAGCAAGCGCAATGTCCATGTCACCAGAAAATGACACGCTGCCAAAACCACCACCATGCGGACCTCGCCTCTTGACCTCCAACCGATCAATTAACTCCATGGCCCTGACCTGATTCAACATGGAAGCAACATCTTAAGCGGTGAAGGCATTATAAGAAAAGAGAGGGAGAGGGTGTACTCAGCTGGCGACCAATCAAGACAGAGATAGCTGGATCAAAATTAAATGCTCATGAGCGACAGACTTCTGATGCCGTGAAACAAACAACAAATACAGATAAAGCCTAGGAAGTGTATGTAGATTGCATTTTTTGCAAAGTTTTTGGTTAAAGATGAATGAGTCTGTATGAGGTCCCAAGGAGCCCTGGACGACTAAACAACCACAAACATACTGCTGCTGCGTAGAGAGCGACAAGATTAATTTGGTTTTGAATCTGCCACAAGGCACCCTGGAAGAATTGGTAGGGTCATTTCTTCATAATCCAGTCAACAAAATATTTGGAGAATGAATGATGGGGAAATTGCTAGACAAATATTTGTATGTTAAATATTGATAATCAATTTTATAAAGATGGCCTGACCCAAAGTTGGTGGAAACATCTTTCTAGCATCAACTATTAACTGCAACTAACTTTTTGCAATGGATGCTGAGATGACTCTTTAATTTCTACTGCAGAGAATGAATGGTATAGCACAAACTGAAATTAAGATTTCGGAACAATGGAAGTTTAAAAGATGGTGCGTATGAAGTCAGGATGCAGCTTACCCAGCTGAAGTGCCGAGTGGGCCAACGTCTGAGAATACAGATAGTTACCATGCAGATATAGACATTAACAAGAAGTGGATATAAAGAAGCATAATCCGGTCAACATATTAAGTGTGACAAAAAAAGTGTACACACATAACTAACTGCGAACTGGAATAGAGTACTAAACCAAACCTTTGGTGCACCGCTAAGTGTTCCTACCGGCAGCGCAGCACGCATAGCATCCCAGCAATTAAGATGATCACACAACTCTCATAAGACATTCCACAGCATGGTCTAATTGATGCTCATCTGCCTTGTGCACATGAATGCTGCATATGCACATCATATTTAACCAATTACAGCCACGGTGTTTATTATGATTACCAATAGATAGGACATTTGCACTACCTTTTTTGTATTTCAAGGCCTACCCATACTCTTAATACCATATATTAGATAGGTAGGATAAGAAGCTATCAAAGTTCAGCTGAAATAGACATGTTAGAGAGAGAAGGGATCACCAAAGCCTGGTTGTAACGGGTGTTGGAAAATTTTGTTATTTTCTTATGAGAAGGTTTAAATTTTAAACCTCTTATTTAATAATCTTATATTGGATGTTTAAATACAAATACACTTGCATTTTTTGAAATCCAGAAGTTCCAATCCTAAATAGGCTTCGTGGGCATTGGGCTGGCAACCACACGTGTGTGCTCGCCCGGCTTAGCTCGGCTTTCATGCCATTCATGTACGCGTGGCGTGGCATGGGCGATGAGAACTGGCACAATGTACTATCAAAATTTTAAATAATCTAAATTTAACAAATTTAGATTCCAAAGATTTTCAAGATTTAAATCTAAATTTAAGATTTGTAATATAAGCATTATAGATATCAAGGATTGTAATCGGAGGCCCTTTCCAAACCCTAGCCCCCCTTTTCCTCCTCTCCGGCGCCCACCTACCGACCCGAAGCCCCGATAGATTTCCTCCTCCCTCCTCTCCGGCGCGAGCTCCGCCTCCGCCCGAGGTGTTTTCTCCTCCTCCCTCCTCTCCGGCGCCGACCGACCGGCCCTCAAGCCTCGAGCGAGCTTCGCCTCCGCCCGAGGATCTTCTCCTCCTCCCTTCTCTCCGGCTCCGACCCCGTCCCCGTCCTAACCGCGCGTCCTGGTCTCGACCCAGGTTCGTCTCCTTTCCCTCTCGTTTCCATGGATTTCGATCCGTTCCCGAGTATCCAAGGCTTGATTTCGTCTTTCTTTCCTTCGATCGGGCTCCGAAGCCTCCCCATTCTCGATCGGTTTGCTCCGATCTCAATTGTTCAGCTGTTTTTGTGTTCCTTTTTCGTTTTTGATTCGAAATTTGGGCTTCCATTCCGTGAGGCTTGATTGCATCTGTACAGTTTTTAAATCGGCTGTTTCGATTTTGAGTTTTTGGTTTATAATGGTGATTTTGGGTGGGGGGGGGGGGGGGGGGGGGGGGGGGGGGGGGGTGAGGTGGGGGCGTGTGTTAAATTTCGATCTGATGGGTTTAATATTGTTCTTGAGGTTGGTTAGATTGTGAACTGGCTTAAATCGTATGTCTCGGACGATTCGATTGTTTTAAGCTCAAGAACATCAAAAAATCCTCCCTCGATTTGACCCTTTTATTAGCACCCGCTTGGATTTCTTTTTTCTTTTTGAGTGGAGAAGACAAAAGAATTGAAGTGCATTGATATGCAATAAAAATAATTAAAAAAAAGAACCAATACAACCTGGATTTAGGTTACTTCTGGTTCTTGTCTTTAGATCTTAATATTTCTCTTGAAAACTTTGTTCTATATATTGTTTATTGTTCATTTTGTTATATTTCTGTTACTTCTTGTTGCTCTGTTTTTTCTTCTTAATTGTTCATTTTCTTCAATGACTTTCTAAGTAGAATACACAGGGAATTATATTGCATATCTATAAACTAAAAGATTGAAGCAGTACAACTTGGATTTCGGTTATCAGACATCTTACTTTGTTATCTTTGTTTTTATTTGCTCCTCAAAAATTGTAACCTGCCTTTTTGAATGTTTGCGCTCACATCTTCTCATTCTTTTTGGCACATGCAATGCACGTTTTGAGAGAAGAGAAAGAGTACAAACTGTTTGGGAGTTGAATTAGGGAAAGAGATAGAAGCTAATTTATTTTGAAGATTTATGAAACGTGTCCGATCTGACTGGAAATAAGAAGAGTGCATGATGGCTGGAAAGTCAGTGATGTAATTAGCTTATTTTTCAGATAATTAGAAAGCACATTCTCAACATATAAAAAATGACGAATAGAACCAAAGAAAGAAAAATTCTTTAATTTCAAAACTATTATATATATATATATATATATATATATATATATATATATATATATATATATATATATATATATATATATATATATATATATATATATATATATATATATATATATATATATATATATATATATATATATAACTATTATATATATATATAGATGAGACTTATGTTGGGGAGATCTTTGGCTCCCTATGACACCCCAAATTCAAAAATTTGTCACTTAGATGCATGCTGATGATATATGGTCGTTCAAAAATTATTAGATTTTAATTTTGTATGAAAAATTTCAATGCTCCTCTTCTTGCAGAAAAACAAAAAAGTTGTTGGAGTGGGTTCAATACCGCTTTGACTTGACAAAAATTCATTCAGACATCTGGGTCTATGCTCCTAGACATTAGACTTAGACCTGACACTGTCCTAGTCTGAAAAGAAACTTGGTTAAGCTTACCAAGTGAATGAGTCAGAAAGATCTGGCCTACCAGCCAATCGACCACCCTAATTCCTTCCATGTAAATGTGAAGTTGATTAGTAAGCCACCCAATATGATGTAAGATAGGATGAAGGGTATGGAAACGAAGCCAAAACAGATGCTCCAGAGGCTCCCAATAAGATCCAAAACAGATGACTCTTCCCTCAGATCATTCTCTCCACATTTTTCTTATCTCATGGCAAAGCATTCAATATCACTCATAGGTTCAATGAATAGATATGCTGTCATGCTATTAAGTTCCTTTTTTTTTAAAAAATTCAAATAAACTGAGACTCTGATTTTAATGGTAAGTAAAATTTATGTTATATACATTGAATGAATTATTGTGTTCTCTCTTATTAGTAATTCATTTAGTATTGAATTATCATTTAACTAATATTGATTCTTTTTTGTGCATACCAGGTAACAACATGCGTCGAGGAAAACGATTCAGAGATGTGGAGTTCCAACAGTCTCAGATGGGATCTTCTTCTGATCAGTCCCTGCAGTCCCAGCAGCCCTGTGAGCACCAGCAGCACGAGTCCCAATCTCAGCGGGAGCCTCCTGCTCATTACCCGAGAGAGGAGGTTGTTATGGACGACTTACAGATCCAGGGTAATTCGATTTAAAGTTCATATTTTAAGTTCTATTATAATCTAATTATTTTAATTTATTTGTCTTTAATGTTTTAATGCATATTCTATTTAATTTTAATAGATAGACAAGGGACGGTGAGGATGAGACGGGGACTCACTCGAGCAAGAGATGTCTGGCAGCCTCGTGAGGGTGACAAGATCGTCGTCCGATGCAACGAATTGGGGCAGCCCATCAAGAGGGCTGGAAGTCTTTTATCAAGTTTCTTAGGATCGGTTGTACGCAAGGGTCAGTTGTGTCCGCTCAACTATACGAAGTGGAATGAAATGCTTCCTTCATATAAGGTTGAGCTTCTTAAATTTATACAGGTAATGAATTAAATTTGTTCTTGTTAATTTGATACATCTTGTATGTTAATTTACTTACTATCATAAATTTAATTTTTGATTTAATATTATTATAACATTCTGTATCTTGATGTAGGATAAGTTTGTACTTCCTCCAGAGAGCCATGATTGGGTGCTAAAGTTCCTCAACCGCAAATGGAAAGCATATAAGGCGAAGTTGAAGACGGACTTCAAGCGTGAGGGTATGACAGAGGAGGAGGTTGCTCGTGTTTGTCCTCCTGATATATACCCCCAGCAGTGGAGGGAGCTTGTTCACTACTGGTTTTCTGAAAGAGGACAGGTTGTGTATATTGTTTCAATATTTTATATTATATCTTTTAATTAATATGAATTGCAAATATATACATTAAATATATTATATTGTTCGCTTTTTTTTGATTTTGACAGGCATATTCCAATATTGGTAGAGCTGCACGAGCATCTCAGGTAGTTCCTCATACTTCAGGCTCGAAGAGTTATGCGAGACGTAGAAATGAATTCGTAATTTTTTTTGAAACTTTTTGAAACTCTACTAACATATAACACGTATCGTAATATATAATTTGCCAATATACACTTCGTGTGTATAGATAGAAGAGCATGAAAGGGAGCCTGGTGAGGTAGAGTTCTATAGTAAGACTTACACCTACCGAGATGACAGTTTTGTCCGGAAGGAGGTCAAAGATATAGTTGTATGTATTCATTTTTAATTTGTTCAATTTTTTTATTAGTTTTACTTTTTTTAAAATATTAATGTGACTTTTTTTGAGAGAGATAGGACAGGGCTACATCTCTTATTTCAGAGCGTGTCGGAGAGTCATCATCATCCGACGCGACCAGTCGCATCAAAGCTCAGGTTTTCACTGAATTGATGGGTCCAGAATGTTATGGCCAAGTGAGTGGTTATGGTGTTGGAGTTACTGCCACTCAGTTGTCTGCAGTGAGCCGATATACCCAAGATGCCAGACATGTTAGTAGCACTGCAGAGATTTGTAGTCTAAAGACAGAAATAGAGCAGATAAGGCAGAGCTATGAGACAGAGATAGAGAAGATAAGGCAGAGCCATAAGACCGATATTGCAAAGTTGAAGCAGAGCCAAGAGTTAAAGATACAATCTTTGCAGGATCAGCTTAACCAGATTTCATCTTTATTGCAGAGATTTGCCCCTCAGGTAAATAACTAAATTTATTTGAATATTTTATCTAATTATAACATATTTTTATACGAGCATAATGGCTTTTGTATTCTTATTTTCTAAAGTGTCTTTTTTTTTTTCTTGTAGGTTGGTGACTCAGTTGAAAGAGGGGCACCGTGGGTATACAACTTTTGGACTTCATTTTTTGCCTGTTGCAGTGCATCATAAAGAAGTTGTATTTATTGATCGAATTCAATACGAAAGAAAGGGCAATCCAACTTAAAAAACATTGAGGGACAAAGGTGGCTAATTCTCCATCTCATTTGGGGGCCTCTCTGGGGCTTACGTTAAATGAGCCCGTATGAAGTCTCAAATCAGACCTTATGAGGGTGACCTAGTCTGCCATTCCGAAAGCTTCCATTGCTATGCTAGCCTTTCTGCTTTTCAAATTTTGCCCCTATTTTTCCTACTCCCTTCTCATCTTCCTAGGCAGCTGAAGGGATCCGTTGGGTTAGACCTCCACACACTTGTGCCCGTGAAAGGATGCTTGGAGCTGAGTCGGATTTATTATACCTTAGGTATGATCTCACCATATACCTGCATAATGGGGTGAAATTCATTCGTAGGGCAATGTTTTCACACCTCATTCCAGGCACCCCTCTCCAAATCCATCTTAAATTTCTTACATCAATTGTGCAATTATTTCTCATACTATGAATTTTGTGCATGCAATTACTAGTGATTAAGGATGGCAATGCTTAACTAATTAACTTGTTTAACTTGATTCAATCTTTCGTAGATTAGATTAGATTATTTGTTTAACAAAATAGCCAAGTTCGGATTTTGACCCATCTAATAAATATATCAAATTCCAGCTGACACTTTTTTGACCTATCTTATATTCGACTTCACCCTTATTTGGTCCGACACGACTACTAGCAATTCTAATATAATTTTTAAAATAGTATCCAAAAATGGTTAAAATGGATAGGACAATATCTATCTTACTGCATATGAAGCAATCTAAAAATGGAGATAAATTTCAATCACTAATTAATATCCACATTCATATCCATAAACAAAGCAAATAAAAATGTAGATAAATAAATATTCAAAACATATCTGAATATCTGCTTCTGCGTACAGTTTAATTTTATATAACTTTCATATATATTTTTTGGAAAGTAAGAATGCTAGCACGGTTTTAATTTAAAGTATGTTCTATATAGTAAAATCTTTGATTAGGTGGTTCATAAAATTTAACTATCAAATTTATATTCATACATCGATATTTTATTTATATTTTCATCCATTTAACATAAGTATGATGAAGTTTCTGTATCTAATTAATATTTGCACCCACACTTGTACCTATGAATATGGATATGGATGCCATGATATCCCAACCATAGAGATCCATTCTCAGCCCTACCTGGTGAGAAACCAAAATACTTGTTAAGAGTCGTCGTCAGCTTGAGACGAGTGAATTTACAAATTTTGTCGGTTTTTTGATATATTCCCAAAGCACTTGTTGAGTATCATTCTTTACATCCTTGTGTTTAGAGTCCTCATTTCTGTGTTCTTAAGAGGGCCCTACATCGTCACTGTTCCATGAATTGCCCATAACACAAATGACAATTTCTATCCAAGCAACTTACCAGAAAGTACAATTAATTAATAGTATGGTATGGTTCTGCAAATTTTACTACAGATAAACATTCATCAATGATGAAAGAGAGTCCTAGCCACATGAAACTTTTTTTAAAGTACGTATCAACCCTTATAACACCTTAACAAAAAAAAAAAACTGTAAAATTGTTTAAATGGAAGAGGCCCAGATGATAAATGGCACTCAAAAATCAAAATTCATTCCTTCATTGGTGAAAGGAAAGGGGTAAGGTAGACACACAAGCAGTCCAAACAACAGAACTGCAACACCAAGGATAGCGTATCTATTTTCAGGTTCGGTGATCTCTTCGGAGAGAGGAGCAATAGGCCCCCTCTGCAAGAAAAATATTAAAACCACCCAATAGAATGCTACATCATTGAAAAGTGATGATATCCCCAATAAGGCAAGGGTGACGCTAGTCCAGCGAGCAGATGCCTGTCATACAAGCCAGGTAAGTTATCATTGGTAAGCAAGCTAGAACAAGTTGAGGGAAAAAAAGTGCGCAATCTCAAATTATCAGCAGAACTGACTGGCACCAATAGCCAAGACATTGGAAACAAGCTCCAGAAAACCAAAGTTGGAAACAAAGCGAAAAGAAAGTAAAAGTGCAAATTTAACAGACAACAAGAAAGAACAGATTCAATCAAGCAAATTGCTTTCTTCATGCATACCCTTGCTCTAATGCATCTGGTCAAATAGAATGGCCTGTTTGGAAGGCAGCATATTCATGTGATGTCTCCCACATAAGTGGGTGCGAGCGGCAAGGAGGGAAGATGAAGAAAGTGGAGAGGTTATAGGAAACTATAGATCCTGCTATCTTAAGATTTTGAGGAAACCAGAAATCACCTTTTAATGATCCCGGTATTTCTAGAAACTTAAGATTGGGAAAGGAATAGCCTCCACTAATTCCTCCCATCTCTCTCTTCATTTCCACTACTTTGTAATTCTCATAGATGCAGGCTATATATATATATATAAGGGATGATGGAACACCCAAGAAGGCCTTAGAGGTAAACCATGTGCTTGGATAAAATTATGCCAGGTAATTATAGGTGAGCTCAAGTTTTGCACCTTACTTGTAACTACTTGATTCCTTGCTTTCAGAGTGAGAAGATTAACTAACAGCTTACCATCACCCCCAGATCAATTTATCATTTCTCACGCATTCATTCCAGGATATTAAAACATACGATAGTCCCAGAACATTAGATGCTGTAATAAAGATCTAAATACTTGTGAGGGAATCTTATGTGAAATAACAATGATAGGAGTAAAGAGAGTAAATTAAACTAGAGTAGAGATGTGCCAATAAGGAGGTTATGAATTGACCAAACTAGTATGGGCATGCCAAACAATAAACTGTGGTCATAACAAGTAGAGTAGCCCAGATTAGTGAATGTTTGCAAGTGGGAATAGCGAAGCTTAAGGCAATCTCAGCGGAAGTAGCAAGAAAAGATATGCAAAAGTTATCAGTAAAGATGTAGTTCTTGAAAGGATTGATTGTTGAAGAAGAATGTATAGATCCCACAGAGTAGATGAGGCTTGCTGGTTATAATTCTAGGCACTTATCATAAACTAAAATCTATATCCAGCACAAAATAATGTAGGATTCATAAGGCCATTATGCCACCAAACCATACTGCTGCCCTCCAGAACTTCTCCCTGGTATGGTTTTTGGACCATAAGCACAAGGTCAAGATGTAAGCTTGCACACAAGAATATCTGAATACAGAAGGCCAATAAGCAGGCCATGCCCTCAAATCTTAAAGAGTATACCTTTCTTCCCCATATTGCAAATGAAATCCGGCCACCATCAAGCTCTCCTGCAGGAATGCTGTTGATAGCATTGATAAGAAGCCCAGCCCAAGCCCAAAGAACAAGTGGGTTGATAGATAATGGAGATCCTTCTTTCAGAACCTCTCCAAGAAGAAGCTTAGCTGCACAACCATATACGAAACAAAAGGTCTTAGCTCTCACCAAAAGGTTGTCATACGTACAATATGTTTCAATAGTTAACATAAGTACTGCAATTTACTGAAGTGTTTTAGTTTTGACCATTTATCCAAATATGAGGGAAAGTACATCTGATGTTCATTTTTGACTAGAAAAGCTCTACATCTGTTGAAGAAAATGTTACTTAGTTCGAAGGTCAATGCTTGAATAATTAATACTAGAGCAAAAGGAAAAAAACAGAGAATAATTCTTGTTTTTACTTGGATTCCGAACTCCAGTCAGATAGGAAACAGATTATGCAATATATGTTTGGCCTTGTGATTCCTAAAGACAATCAACATGAGCATAAAATAGTGGTACTTGCATGTGATACAAAATATATGCAAAATACTATTCCATCTTTCTCCCCACTATTATCATGGAGAAAGACACTGACAAAGGAAAAAAAAATCAGCCATCCAGTGAAAGGGAAGGAATCAGAACCAGATGGCATGAAGCTTAGAAAGCAGATTATAGCAATATGGCTTGTTTCTGCCAACCCATGCATGCGAACATGAATCATGAACCCAGAAGGGGAAGGAAGGGAAAGAAGGGTGTTGGGGGTGAGGGTGGGATTGTGTGCAGATGGAGATGATAGAGGGAGTGATTTGGATTGCTGAAATAGGAGAAAGTACTTACCAATACCTCCAGCAAGGAATGATTCATGAAAGACAGCTGGGTCAACCACAATACCAATGCCATCAGCAGGAGGTAAGATGAACCCCAGTAGCAGAAGAACAAATCCCACAGAGAACCCAGCCAAAGGTCCAGCAGCTGCCAGCTTGATAAGGTCCTCACGGTTGGCTACGATACTGAGAATCCTTGTGATCGCACCAAAAGATCCTGTCTGCAACCAACCAACTGATGCATAACTTTTTATATAAGAGGATATTTGAGATTCATGATATTAGATGATCAATGCTTTAAATCCAAACTTGAATTTTAGCAAGCTAGAACTTGAAGGGCAAAAATCATATGTATTGAGGGCAAGCAGGAAGTTTTCTGATGAAAGATAGGCAAAATTACTACATTATGTTTGGTATCAATGGCAATAGCCTAGCAAAAGTGACTTGTTGACACAAAAAGATGCCAGAGACTTTTTACAGATTGTTTCGAACTTTCAATTCCAGAAGCTTACCTATGACTCGTTTGATTGAAAGTCAAATTACCTAGAGCAGCAAAGGCATTTCACACGTGCTCGTTCATGAAAGTTGTAAGCCATCACCAATCAAATATCTGCACTATATTAATACTACATCCAATTAAGTGCAAAAAATGTATCATGTTCTTGTCTATGGCTTTCTCAAAATGACATAAGCTCTTTGAGAAGAAAGCATGGTATATCATAAGACCAAATAAATAACTATCAAGCGTAACCAAATTCAATAACAAAGAATGCATTCAGAACTTCTAAAATAAGACTTCTAGAACATGATGTAAAGCCATATTGCTTAGATAGTGCGGCCATTTCATGCATCCTATCACTGAAAGACGGGGACAGAATGACAATATCTCACCTGCCAACTAGGAACAAAATATGGTACTCCAAGCTTGATCCCAGTATCTCTAGCAATCAAAATATGACCAATTTCATGGAACCCTAGAACTAGTGCAGTTACAAGGGCTCCAGGAAGGCCATTTCTCAATAATCCAAGATTGTCAAATGTCGATCTGAAAAAACAACATAGCTAAGCATTAGTAACAATGTCTTACAAAACGATGCAGATCACCCAAAATTTGATTGATGGTATTCTTTTTTCATCCATGAAATGATATATTTTAAATAACAGACTACACGATGGGCAAAGTTCTATTTAGTCATCCAATGTAAGTTCATCCTTTTATTTCCAACTTTTTCCTTAAACTAAAACATGGTGGTGAAAGCAAAAGCAAAGAAATATTGAGGGAATAGGAGTCAAAATAATCAATCAATATATGATACAAACATGAGAGAAACCTCATACAGCAAGTTGGTTTGCAGAGCTGGTACATTCCGGAGAAGTAAAGTGAAAATTGTAACCAATCCAAATGCTCCAGCGGCGAACCATTCTGGGATTGCTGCACATTTCACATCCCAGGCATGACAAAACAAGTCAAGAAAAAAGAAATCATTTAACAAGTTCAGATGCATGATTGTCTTTCTAAATATTATTACACAAATTCAACAAAAGAAATGAGACGCTAGACCAACTTCTATGAATATTGTGAAGTCACTTACAATTTAGAGACGGAATATTTGACACAAGTGATCTTTCAAACTTTAAAGCATGGCCAGAACCACAAAAGGGGGAAGTCTTACCAGTAGATTCTGGCTGTAATGTCTGCCTAGGCACCACTACTGCCACCGGCTTATCATCCTCTGGATTGATGAGAAGAAAAAGCTTATATTTGTCCCCAAATGTATCCTGTGAGTTACAATACAAAAATATTATGCAAAACCATGCTAAATTGTCCAACTTCTAAGCTAGTCAAGTAGAAGGAGCAGTCTGAATCACCTGCATCCTCTTTGTTATTTTTTCATAACTTTTAGCTGCCTTCCCTCGAAGATTTCCCTTGAATAATACTCCACCCTGTTACAGAGACAACTGGATGGTAGTGGTTGAAGAACACAATTTTTTTGTCTTATCAAGTTAATTCTTTGTGCTCATAGGGGTTTGAAAGAAGTTAACTTTTTTTTTTTTTTTTAAAAAAAAGGGATCAAAATAAGAAAGCAAGGCTATCTGCACAAGCAAGTAAACTACCATGAACATTAATAGAATAAATCAAGGTTTAACACTTGTTCTCTAACATATACTGTGAAACAGAATGTAGTGATTTTCCATCCATGTACACAGGGCCAAAACATATTGAAACCATGAACCATCTATTTCACATTAACACTTTTCGTGAAATACGCCCGAAAAGATTTGAACTCTTTCTCATGCTAAACTGGAAACAAGAAATAGTTCAGCATGAAAATGACAATTAATATTTTAAAAGACAATACGAGGAAAGAGAGGGGAGAAGTTACAATCAGCAATCTATGAATAAAACAAAGTCTTCCAAAATAAGAAGAGAAAAAAGGAATAATAAATAACCTCATAAGGCTCCTGGCTGGTCACGAAGAATGTGTCAAAACCAAAAACTTGGTCCTTTAGAATGTCTATTGTGGCCTTTGGAATCCTGATAGGTTCACCAAGTTGTTGCTGTAGTTTGTTGACATTTAACAAGCAAGACATATATTAGATGAAGTTGTATAAATTATACAAAAGCAAGAGAAAGAACATAGAACTTGATGTTTTCTTAATCAAAGTTTTCGCCAAAAGAGAATGGGTGCCATGAAAATTTTCACCTTCATTCCTGGCAAAGGTGATCCACTTGCAACCTCTAAGTCATCATTCTTCTCCTATAACAGGTTTATTTTAGAAAAGCTTTAAGATGCAAACACATATATCTGTTATCTAGCAAGTTAGAAAAAAGATCAGTTGCAACAAGTAAAACCAGTTCATTAACTCAACTATGAAAACACCTGCTTGTCATTTTGAGTTACAAGATCCACCTCGCTTTTCTCCAGTGTGTTGCCAAGATCCAGCAATCCTTTGCTACCACCTTCATCCTTGTTCTGGTGAAACATGGTAAAAGCGGCCATATTATTGCTTTTCCATATAATTAACATTTGTTTGTTAATAGCTGACCATCTTGCATACGTGTTAGCTCATTTTTCTTTTTCAGACAAGGAAGCAGAAAATGCCATGAAGCAAGAAGAGAATGCATGAAGAATAATAAATTTATTCAACTTCATCTGAACTGTCCATAAAAAATGATCAGTGGCATGAAATGTGGATGCAAAATAAAAAAAAAAAGAGGGTAACCATAAATAAAGTGTTTATTAGATGCACTAATGCTACTAAACGAAAAGTGGAGATGCTTCAAATTTACCTGATCAATATTGAATTCAGCTTTGAGATGTCTATTATTTTGCACTAGGTCATCACCTGAAGGAGGGGGTGTTTCATCTCCAGACGCATCATTTTCCTACAAAAATAGTTAGGCACTAAACATGACAAAGCCATAATGAGCAAAACCATGCATTTCATGTTTAACATTACAGTATGTCAAAGCATGATAACAGACAAGCTGCTTAATAGCACAGAAATTGAGCTAATCAAATATATTGGAAAGATGAGTGCTTCAGAAATCCGAAGATAACTAGGCATATTCTGACTGATAACAATCAAAAGCACAAGAGAAATCTACTGTTGTGATATAGCGATAAAGAGCAAACTCAGAAAAAACTGCTGCAATAAGTGCCACATGTGCTTCAATGATGCATTCATATACAAGATAGCCAGATCAAGTCTTTATTTGAATAGCTTTGCTGACAGTGAATCTATGTATATTACAAGATACAACTCCATCTGGCATAAAAGAAGAGTGCTGCAAATGGCACGAGATGGAATTATTGACTTAAAGGTACCAGATTCATTTTGTTTTAATTCAATTCAACACAAATGGATACATAAGTAGAAAACATGACCTATCATATAGTTCTATACCGCACAAACATGTTTAATTACAAAATGTTTCCCGTTTATAGATTCCTTGGGGAATTCATTTAGAAGAGTACTCACAATATCTTACAATGACGTGTCAAAATGTGGTTGAAAATTCAATCAATTCGCTAGAGGGATTAGACTCCAAGAATGCCCTTGTTATCTTACACGTTGTGTCAAAAACTAATTGGAGGTTCCAAGTATTATTAAGGGCTTAAACACCCCAAGTAATCCACAAAACCCTATGTTTCATAATAAGAGGTACTCGCATGCTGCATCCTACATTTCCTCATATTAACTATTTCAATCAATTGTCTATGCTTCATTGAAATAGGTTTCAACCAATCCGATGGGGACAAAAGCAGAATGATTGCAAGACCAGTGACTGAGATGGAGAGGTTATAGGATACTTCTTTTTTTCACTTCTTTGGTCATAAGATTATAGGATACTTTGAGGAAGAAATTATATAAAGGTGTACAATACCCAAAAATTATTATCTTTCCAAATGGGATGACGATAACTTGTTACTAAGAGTATTAAAAAAATGAGGTCGAATACGTAATCCCATTGCAAAAAGTACCGAGAAACTCTTAAAAGGGCACTATGATAGAAGAGAGGGAGTGTGTGAGAAGGAGCAGGATTTATCTTTTCAACTTTTCTAGCAACATAATTCAAGAAATATTATACAGCTTTCATTTTGGCAAGAAACACATGATAAATCTGAGGAGATTATAATAAGAAAGCAGGGTATCCAGCAACCAGAGAAGGCAACGCCCGCAGTTATTGAAGAAGCAAATATTCTGAAACAAAGAACGGAGCATAAAGAAGAGTACCGTTTCGTCATTACCCTCCGGTTCTGTTTCCGTCATCGCTTGGCAGCGAATTCGAATCCCTCGCCTGCTTGACCTTAATTTGTGTGAGGGAACAGAAAAGGGAAAGGAAAAGAATCAATTCAGTGCGGGATAAATCAGAGAGGATTTGAGGAGAGACGAATCCATCCGGAAAGAGGAAGAGACCTGAAGCTATAAATTTGCAAGCAGGGGAAGGTCTTCCAAAAGCGTCTACGGCTACTTCTCGAAGCAGAAGCAAAAGAAGAGGTGGTGGCGGTGGTGAGGTGAGGGCTGGGACGGGGTCTGTGACAATAGTGAAGGCATTGCGCGATTACAGGGGAGGAGAGATCTCCGAGGGAAGCCGCCGGGACGATCATATCTCGTGGTGAGGCGAATGCAGAGCTCAGCGCTTCGACCATACATCTCACCATCACCTATATGACAGCCTCGCGAGACAGGAAGGCAGTAGGGAAGGAGGAGGAGGGTTTGGAGCGTTAAAACTGAAACTAGGCGGAGGGAAGGGAACGGATAGGAGGAGAAACAAAATCTTATCCTCTATCCTTCAACAAAAACGAGAGCGGAGGGACCGTCCGTCGTAGCGATGGATCGCATCCCGCGACCGAATGCGGGTTCGTGCCGGTGCGGGGTAGCTAATGTTGGCCCAGGTGGCTGCCGGCCCAATAAAATGACTAGATTATGGTCTGGTTGGAGGCCGAAGCCCATTCAATAGAACCATTAGGCCCTCTCCCCGCTTGCTATATCAAGGCCATGGCGCTGCTCTCAGGTCTTATCCTTCCTGTTTATCCCGTTCGTCCGCCACCAAATTAATTCCATGGCGCTGCTCGCTCTGGGACTGGCGGGTGCTCTTCCTGTAGCTTCCTCCTTCTATCGTGACCCGCGCTCCTCCCACCTCTCCTTCTCTCGCGCCGAAACGGTATCCCTCTCCGCGACGAATCTTTTCTCGGTTTCCGCGCCCGTCACAGCTCCTCGGGCGCTTCCTTCATTAGGTTAACAAAATAAGCACTTCTTCGTCTTCTTCTTCTATTTCTTTCTTTCCTTTCTATTGGCCGGCAAATTTCATCTTTCGGGTTTGTGCCCTGGCTAAACCCCATGTCTTCTTTCTGGTTCTGGTGTCAGTATACTGCGGCAGAGGGGATAAGAAGACGGCCAAAGGAAAGCGGTTCAACCATTCCTTCGGAAACGTGAGTGCCTCCCCAGATTCTCCCTTCTGACTCTTTATGTTTTTCTTTCTTTCTTCTTTTTTTTTTTTGTGGCAATCGACTCCTCATCCTTTTCTCCTTTTGTGTTTTCTTGCGTCTTATTTTTGGCCATGTGATAAAAAATATCCATCAGGCACGGCCTCGTAACAAGAAGAAGGGAAGAGGCCCTCCGCGGGTTCCAGCGCCGCCTTCACCTCCCAAGAAAGACCGTTTTGATGATGGAGAGGTCGTCAAGATCGAAATCGACGAGTCCCTCTTCTCCTAGCTACGTAGATGCGATGTACGAGCATGATCCCCGTTCCGCTCTTTCTATTTAGGAGATGTAATCCCTTTCTGGAACTTTGACATTATGCTTGCTCTCTAACAATTTCACAGTTATGTATCCGTCTTTTTAAGTTGGCATTTTCACTCTTCCACTTGTCTCTTTTTATTCAGTATATGGGGATGTGATAAAATATCCTCTTTTTTTTTCCTTTCTTTTTATAATTATAATTCCCAACCATTCTAGCTGTACATTGGTTGATGCCCTTTTCCCTTCTCTACGATTTTTGGCCAACAAAAAGCTAGTCTCTACGATTGCTTGAGACCTGTAACAGATGTCATCCTTATTGTATGCAAACAACATTTTAAATCATGGACGCAACTATCTATGCAGGTAGAGAAGAGGGAGGAGGAAAGGAAGAAGAGAAGAAGAAAAGGGAGAATTTAAAATCTTAAATTGATCTATTTGGAAATAGCCTCTTTGTTCAATAGACTAATTTAGTTATAAACCTTTTAGAGTATACATTGACAAATCTGATGAAAAATAATCTCCTTCTTTTCGATTTTACGGGGGTCATAAATAAAGTCCATGGTAGATTATGTGGTGCGAAATTTCTTTCTTGGCACTGGATGCATCAACCTTCGAGATAGAGAAGTGCATATCCTATCCAAAAATTGTTGCGCCTAAGAAAATATTTTATGCATTTCATTCACAACCAGCAAGGTGCTAACTTTTGCCTTTGGATCCAGACTCTTGTGATGACAAGATGTATGTCTCCTTGCTGAATAGAATCTGCAAATCACTCTCTGAGGGTGATTTTCCTGAGGATTTAAACGAAACATATTCTTCTTCTTCCTCTTCTTGGAATATGTTTGTGCGGTATGCATATCATGTATCAGTTAAATGAGGACATGGGTGACGGGTGAATGTTTATCTGGAAACAGTGAAGAAGTTTAGGAATAGATTCTTCTTAGGCTGTGTTTGTACAGCATGCCACTATTCTTCTTCTTCTTCTTTCAAATTGCTGATTATTGGTCAAGCTCTTAAAGAGTACATTGCAGAGTTTCAGTACATGACGGAGTTTTTTTGGAATCACGGGCATATAGGGGATGTCTTAGCATTTCGGGGGGATGTCTTAGCATTTTGGGGGGATAGCCGGGGGCAACTAGGGACAAGTCATTATCTTACCTGATAAAACCTTCATATCATTACTTCGCTTTTTTTTTTATCACCGATGTCGGTAAGACAAGTGGAACACTGGATTTTTTGAAAAAAGATTAGTTGGATTGCTGCCTTTCCCAGTAACCAGCCAGTTGGGACTCATGGGCCTCAACCACGTCTACCTCGGCCCTCTTTTTTTATTGCCCCCTTCAATTCTCCTTCTTGAGCACTATCGAAACTTTGTGAGTTCTTCCAGCACGAAAAAAGCAGTTCTTGAACTGGTAGGAACGGGCAGGTCAGTGGTCATCAGAAGTCTGTTGCATCATTCCTCTTCTTTTTTCGTCCTAGTGATCTATTTCTTCTTCAGCCTGACGGCATATGTTTTCTTCATCTAGTTATAGCAGTAGTTTTGCCTGCTAAAATCGATAAAAGCATCTGGAATGCCTCTTCATAGATCATTTGATATCGTAGCATTACAACTCCTGACATCCCTCTGCAGGATTTGTAGTGGCTCACAGTAACCAAACCCATAGATCTCTGGGGAAGTGATTTTGTTGATGGATTCCAAGATATAAATTATTCTTAGTCGCCGGTAAAGGCGTTTGGAAAGACATTCGGTCAGGATTGCAGATTCAGCAGCGCCGACGGATTTGTACCGGAGAGCAGCTTCACCATGGGGTGGTTGGATTCTACACGCACACACACCCCCCAAAAAAAAACAAAAAAACAAAAACAAAAAGCAATAAGGAAGCAGGCTGAAGCTGAAAAAATATCATAATAGCAATTAGGAGCTTCACCAGGTTTTAGCACGCGGAGCTGCCATGGGTTTCGATTGCTGCTGAGGTGACCACGCTTCAAGCTTATAATCTGCGGGCAAACTGTTCTATTACCACTTTTAGGCAGCAGTTTCTATAAAGTTTTTCACTTAATGTGAAGTACCGTGATAGCATAAGTGGGAGAAGCTGCCTCCCTTTTGGACGGAAAGCCTGGTTTAAGATAGGCGCTCTCCCTAACCAGCCCGTTGTTTTCCCTCAGAATCGGCGTGAAAGCAGAAGCCGGCAACGCCATTTGCCGACTTTAGGATATAAAAGTCCTCATCATAAACGGCCACCGTTTATCGCCCCTCTTTGTTCCGTACAGAGAGAGAGGGAGAGGGAGAGGGAGAGGGAGAGAGAGAGAGCGGCCTGTTCTCGGACCTGCGAGCGAGAGGAAGGAAGACGGAGCAATCCGAGATGGCGAGCCTGTGGAGGGCGGCGTTGGGGGGATCGCGTGGAGCGGAGGAGCTGGGCGGGGGCGTGGAGTTCTGGTCGAACCCTGAGCGGGCGGGATGGCTGACGAAGCAAGGGGAGTACATCAAGACGTGGCGGCGCCGGTGGTTCGTGCTGAAGCAAGGGAAGCTGTTCTGGTTCAAGGAACCGGGGGTGACCCGGGCGTCGGTCTCGCGGGGGGTGATCCCCGTGGCTTCCTGCCTCACCGTGAAGGGCGCCGAGGACGTGCTCAACCGGCAGTTCGCCTTCGAGCTATCGACCAGCCGCGAGACCATGTACTTCATCGCCGACTCCGAGAAGGAGAAGGAGGAGTGGATCAACTCCATCGGCCGCTCCATCGTCCAGCACTCCCGCTCCGTCACCGACTCCGAGGTCGTCGACTACGACAACACCCGCCACCACTCGTCCGTCGATCAGCGCTAGATGGATGGATCCTCCTCCTCATGAATTGGCTGCGGTGCGTCTCTCTCTCTCTCTCTCTCACCCGTCGTATGCATCCTCCCGCAGCTATTGCGCAATCTAGGGTTTCTCCTCCTCTCTTTCTTTCTTGAGTGTGTTTTTCTTGATCGTGCTGTACGGACTGCTTGCTGTTATAATTGCGCTGTCTATCTGTACATCTCTAACTGCCGTCGTAATTTGACAGTGCTGGGAATCGATGTATAGGATCTGTTCTTGTTGCTGGGTCTCGATCCTTATAAACTATCGCATGCTGCATCTTCCTACTCTGCCTCCTTCTTGTTATGTATTCCTGTGATTCATGTGTGAGACAGTTGCTCCTTTGTTATACTATGTTCAATTCTTCTGATTTTCTTGTTATTATTAGCAATTATTTATGTTGCAAGATCGTTGATGAGATGTGCGAACACCTCTGGCTCTTTCATTGAACTTCTGTGCAGTTTTTTTTTTTTGATATATATAATTCTAGTTTTTCTATCTATGGATGTTATCTTTTGGTTTCCAGATCAGTTCTTCTTGCAATATATAACTTGCTTGGTCAGAGAACTCTTGGCAACTGAATTTGTCATCACATAGTTGCGATATTCTGTTCAAATTCAAAGCACGCAGGACATCCTTTTTACTGGTTTACAACTCAACTCAACTAAGCCTTAACCGAGAACTAGTTGGGCCGCCTAGTTTTTACCAGTTTATAGAGTCCTATTTTTTACTTGTCTTAATAATATTAGATTAGGGCTATCGTTTTTGAGAATCTTGTCTCACCTCTTCAATGTCCATTTTGCTGCACAAAAGGCATCGCATCAAGGTTCGCCATTGGATCCCATACTGGTACTATTCTATTTCGGTATACTAATATAAGGGTTGGTTCGGCCTACCAAGTGTTAGTACGCCCTCTGTAGCGCATAACGGTTCGGTACTGCTATGATTCGGTACGGTCAATACATACTAGTACCAACCAATATAGCAAATCTTGTATGGCATGCTCTTGCATTTATTGAGCTTATATATTGAGAATAATTCATTTGGTGATTTTTTTTTTCCAAAATTACAATGCAGAATCTATTTTTTATTTAATGTAACTTGCTTACTACGGCTGAAAATTTGTGTACTTGTGTCCTTTATATCCTGATATTATGGATTTCTTTGTTCCATAGCACGCTTCTAACAGAATGTGAATTATTCAAATTTTCAAGTAGGTGAATTTCTTTATATGATATTATCTTCTATTGTTTTGGGCCAACATTGTTCCTGGAAGAGTTCTGAGTACTGGACCTAATAACTAATAATGCATATCTGATCCCAGCAAATTTCACCAGTATTTAATTCCTCTCTGTCCGCGTCGCCTGATTCCTTTCCAATACAAGAACCTTATCGTCTTCATATCTCATGGTTCCAAAGTTATTGATACACATAAAATGAGGTTTTGCTCTTTCTCCTTTGGGTGGATAGTCCAATGCCCCTGTTGGATTTTTCGCTACAATGGCACATCAAAGCTCTTCTGAAACTATACGTGTTTCAGAACAATACTACATATGAACCTCAAATATATATGAAAGATCAGAGAACTGATTGTCGGCATATTAAGGAGAAGACCATGCTCTTTCAAGACCTGTCATTAATAGCATGCCATAGCACAAATCACGACATGATATCTTAATATTTCAACCAATGTCCTACAATATAGCCATGAGGTAATGTTGTTTTTCTTTTGATACTACATAATCAATCATCAGTTTATAATTCTGTTCATCTACATTAACATCAGTTGAAGGTCCAAGGACAAAACTTTAGAAGTAGGCATGGTGTGACAGGTGAATTTCTAGACATGATGGCTTGTACTATAAGGGCCCTGGTCACTAAGCTTATATCGCTTTAAAATTGCATTGGTGCAATATGTTAGATGTGATGAACTTGCTATCGATATTCATACAAGTGAAGATACCAATGTTGTTGGCATATATTGTTGATATAAAGTCTAGGGTAGATGTAGCTAGTATTCCAGAAGAAAGCTTTATAAAATGAGAGCCTGAACTTTAAAAAAACTGAAACAGAGTAATGGGATGTGATATTAATGGAAATGAAAATTGATAAAAGGAGACCATCAACATTGATGGCCAGGGGTTATTGCAATAAGATCATAATTCTTATTTTGCATGAATACATGAATGGAAAAAAAAAGTGAAGGCATATCTGCTAGAACTGGAGCCCAGTGGATTGAAAACTGATTCATGTACCTTTCTGAGAGATGGTTCAGTTGCTGGAGTTGCGAGTTCGAAAACCAGAGTTGTGAGTAGGCAATAGTCATTTCTCTCCCCTGTTTCAGCTTTTGCTGTCTTCTTATATCATTTTAGTCTTTTTCATAATGGTATACTAAAAAACTGGCAACCAATGAAGTGGAAGTTTCGTAGCGCTTTAATGAAGATCTGGGGAGCTTTGGGGGCAATATTTTTAGTACATCTTTTTAATTCTTTATTCCTATTTTATGGTAAATAATGTGCAAGAACAATCTTAGATATTCTTCTTGCTATGCCCATAGCATATTTCCTAGTGAGCAGAAAACAAACTTTTGAACCTCAGACGGCCAATTTCTAAAATTAGAATACTTCTCAAAACTGACTGCTGTAAAAATAAATTGGATCATGTAGTATTCTGTCTTGCTGTAAGTTGTGCTCAATATCACACATTTAAATTTCAAAGAGCCAAGGGATATGCTTTGGCAGCCTACAGCAACGCTGATACACACATCCCTTGTCGCATGTCTCTCATAATTTAGCAAATATAATGAAGCACTTCTCGACTTTGCTTCTTGCAATGTTGGTATCCTCGCATTTCTTGATTAATGTCATCATAATCACAATCATCCTCAAGCGATGTGGGTTCTATAATCTATGTTATTTTTCAGGCAAAGCTATTTTAGCAGATAAATAGAATCTAAACAATCATTCAATTCTTCATTAGTTGGTCTCATGCCTGCTTACATTTCCAACAAGAAGATTTCATGACTATCAACATCTCCTTGTATTGACATAATGCCTCCTGTTCTATACTCTGCACGCAAAACACCACTTGTCAAACTTAAAAAAGAAATGGTAACTAATCCTTAAATTCATAAAGCATCAATTAGCTATATAGAGGACAAAAATTGCCTTAAGAGCTAGGGAACGTGGATATGAATATAGAATGTTCATCTATTCTGAGAGATAATCGATATTTTTTGGACTTGTTATCATTGTTGTTTCACTGGTTGATTTCATAAGAATTCTGGATTTTGTACATAGACTTCGTGAATGCCAAATGCTCATTTGTTTTGTGAGATCAGTGAAATTTGTTGGGAACTTGTTATAGTTGTTGTTTATATGGTTGATTCCGTCGTAGTTACAGATTTTATGTTTATTAAGCTTGATTATTATTATTATATAGCCTATCCAAATATAGGCTTGGCAGTGTTACTTGGTTTGATTTTGAGACATTTGTTGAAGAACTTCTTTGTTGATTAGCAATTCGATTATCTTTTATCTGAGCTTTGCTCCAACGATCTTGATGTGTATCCAATTGGGGGAATACATCAAACCAGTCTCAAAATTAATTGTTTAAGCTACCGAAATTTTTTTCTTAATTATCATATGTGGAGACATAATTTGGTAAAACAATCTCAATTTTTTCTCTTTTGATCTTTTTATATGATTTATTAGGTTACCAAGTCAATTTAATGTTTTCTGTCTGTCTTCTAGAGAAATTCGCAAAACTAAAGAAAGACCGACAGCCCTCGATACTGCATACCTCGAGCAACATATCTAATAAACTGCTTTATCATCCCTAATTTCGGGAAAACCCCACAGAGCTGGCCTTTTCCCGCAACTGTAACTGCAGGGCATTCATAGGCATTCCTTGATTTGGCATTTCATAGATATTGTGTCCTTGCTTTCACCTTGAAGAAGTTGTAAGGAGGCTGAATTGCTCACACTTGCATTACAGGAATTGGTGAAAGATTCTTCCACAGGTCACATAATTTCAAAATGATAGAACTATAATAATTAGCAGTACAGAGAACACTGTATCAAACAAAGAGTGAAAATTGTAAAAGATCAAGTTTTTTTTTTTTTCTGTAAGCTTACAAGGATTTTTTTTCCAAGTTCCAGATATTAGGTTGCGAACATCTTGTATCATGTGTCATTTATCATCGACTCCTTCAAGAAGCCCCTCCCTCTGATAGCATGCATCTTCATGGCGACTTCTCTCATCGCCAGCCGTGCATTTGGTCGTGCTGCCGAGCAGCATAGATCGACAACAATCATGCCGAAAACTAAGCATTCCTCTGTTCTGCTGCTTTCCACCAGACTACATTTCTTTATTTCCTGTTAGTACTCGAGTCCTCGCAAGATCCATCGTCGGTTGGTCTCTTACCCCATGCACATTACCGGTAGAAGTATCGCCTTTTAGGGAAGCCTCACCCCGCCCGTTCCGTTCTCTGCAGTTGATGGGGGTCGTTCTCGGACGGTGAAGACAGAAACTTTTGCTGGTCCATCAAATGGGGGTAAAAAATAATTCATGTTCTGTCTTCTTCTACCTGCGACATGGAGAACAGGTAAAAAGAATTCATTTATTGATTAAAAGATTATGTTTAGTTTTTATGTTCTAAATAGTGGTGGATTCGAGATCCGTTCAATCATTTGATGATAATCACAATTATAAGTTAGTTGCTAAGTCCTAACGAGATGAAAGTGGATATAGAAAGATACACTGTTACTTGGAGGAACATAATTGACCCTTTGGTCCCAACAAAGCTGGTTTGAATTTGAGAGTGAGAATTCTCGACGTTGAGATATCTCGGGTAGGCCAAAATCACCCGCAAGGGGAGTGATCATCCAGAAGAAAGTTGCTTGGCTTCAATGTCGCGGTGAGCCAATGGTGCTTGGCACTCTGTGACCGAGACATCCATTGCGAGGAAGCCATGTCGATGCTTTTGTCCAGCCCTTGAAAAATGTTGAAAAGATGCTGCTCCCCTGGATCTAGATGTAACCAGTCCGTCCTCTAGACTCCCGTTAGGCAGGCGAGAAGTCGGTCGAGTCACTCCCAACGGAATCGATGCTCGAATAAGAAGTCGAGATCTTCTTGATATATTGGTAGTAAACATATCTCGAGGAAGTTGCGATGCCTGATGCGACTTGTTGGGACCTCGCACTGAGCCAGGAAGGTGTTGGAAGCTCGATGCGTTTGAAAGTTGAGGACCGTTACAGCGGCTATGGATCCAAAGTTCCTCCATAGAAAAGATCGAAGCATCCTTCGCCGATCAAATTTCTCTAGGAAACAATTCATCAGTCTCTTTCCAAAAAAGAAGGGATGAGTGGGGGGAGCCTTTCTGGACCTTCTCAATTGGGTCAGTAATTTCGGCTACCTGGCTGCTTGTCGTTGTCTTACAAGTCGAAGCAGGGCATTCTGGCAGCCGTAATTCAAGGACGCCTCCACAAAACTGGGTATCTGCTCCTACTGATAGCCCCGACGCTTCCAAACACCTCTTCTTTTGGAAATATACCTTCCAAGTTGTTCAAAGATTCAATTGCCGCAAAGAATGTAAGCTCCCTAGCTATTCTGGGCTCCATCTTGATATATTATTTCTTGAAAGATCAAGATGCCGGATACGTTTTAACTTCAGCTTCCATGCTCTCACAATCACCCATTGCTAGACGAACTTCACAGTCTACATGTAGCTTTGTAAAACTTAATAAAATTTACCTTCCACTTAATAATATTTTTAATTTTATAATCGCAAATTTAATTATCGAATTCATATCTATACTTCTAACATTTAATTTGTATCAATAATATAAATTTTTATATCCAAGTGGCATCCATATCCATATTAACCAAATAAAACAAATATATCCACACAAGCACACACCAATATCAAATTCTTATCCAATCCAATTTCAGCCCTAACCTAATACATAATGGTGCCATTTTGTGTAACAAGTTTGGCTTGGTCATCAACCATGCTAAATTTGTGTTCACGGTAGCCTGCTTTTGAATTATCCGTTATCTGACGGGAATCATGTAGCTGTTGTTCTGCAAAATTTGACTGGAAAAAAACACATATCAGGCTGTTGTTTATACGCAGTGACTTGTCGCTAGGGGACATGACATAATTTGCAAGCTAGATATTCCATCAGTGCAAACCCTAAGACACCACACTTGGATGCAAATCCCAGCACACAAATAACCAAACAAACATTATCTCTAGTACAAAAAAAAGAAATCCTCATTGACTGACATCATCTCTAGATTACAGAAGTCACTTTCAGGCTCAACATCAAGCCATAAAGAGCTTTACACAACATAGTTGTTAAATCTCTATTTGAGAATTAGAAATTAGGTTAGCTCTCTCATGGTTAATCTGTGCAGGAATTTCCATACATCGCTATGTGCAACCCTAACTGAGTATGCTTCCAGATAAACTGTGCTGCAGATTGTTTGGCCACTCAAGAAAACAAACTCTGAAATTAAACTCCCAAGGAAGAGTTTCCTGTTGAATTTAGAATGCTTTGATCAGAAGGTGAGATGCTTGAGCTATGATAGTTGGACAAACATAAATCGACCATGGGCCTTCAAACCACTCAAAAGAGAAGTCCCAACGCTGTAATTCTAGTCTGCTAGTTAGTAGATTGAATTTCCATATTTATCATATTGAGAATATGGTAGGTTCTGTCACCCCTGCATTATTTCTTCCTTGGAGAACTACTGGGAAGAGCTGGTGGCAACCTGAACAAAAGAGATCAACTGTTGCACTAGAAAGCAGAATAGATACAATTGAATAGTTATCATTGGCAAACTAAAACAAGAAAACATCTCTCTTACAAGTTAAAATTCAGGTTTGCAGCAACTAGACCAAAGATCTAAAGAGTGGTGAAAGAACAATCAATGAAAATGTCATCAGCAACTTAGCTATCATCATATGGCTTGAAAGAACAAGATAACAGATGCAATAAAAAAAGTGTACAAAACCCAGCTCGGACTCCAAAAGACTTAGAATGGGCATCTTATTAAGGATTTGATCAATTTTTAGTTATAGATAATTGTAGTTGTCAAAGGCGCTCACATAAGCGCTCAGGCAAGATGAGGAAGCTCCTAATTTCCAAACATCACATGTTTTGGCAGTCTCTAGTCTATGCATCAGGTTGCTGTAAAATGAACTATTAAAATGATGTGAGACCATGTTTTACTATGATCTAAGCATCCATGTCCATTGATTTTCAATCTATATATGTTTTAACATGTGTAGATCATGATCTATAAGATGAATTCTCGATTTGAAAGCTTTATCGGGCATTTTAGCTTGTAGCAAAATGGAAACCGTCTAATTTTTGTGTCCACATAATACATAGGTTAGAGACCACTAAGTATGTGATTTTCAGGTTCTAGGAATGTCGAGGTTATATATCACAATCAATAGTAAGGATTGTTAACTAGGAAAATCCTTGTTGATTTTGGATTTGAGAGGAAAAGTTACCCTCTCCTCTCAAGAGTAGCGTAATCCATTCCATATATAAAGAGATGAATTTTGCTCCTCTGGAGAAGAGAGAGTACATTCCTCTCGAGTCCAAAAAAGAGAAGCAAGGCTACTAGGATTGGAAAAATATATTGGCAAAGATAATCATGAAATTATTTATCAACAAAAAGATAATCATGAAATTACATTATATTTCCATAATTGGTGGACGTTTTCTTCTCTCTTCCACAATAGAGGACTAATCAGATAAGGATGAGAATTCAGCTGCATGGATTGAAAGAAAGAAGAAACCCGAAGTGAAAAGAGGCGCTCTGGGAATGAAATTGACATAAAGAATATTCATGAAATATAGCCAAAATGCAAAACTATCTCATATATCACATATTCAAAACAATCTCCTTATAAAATAGATGACAATCCTTTTACCATCTAAGAGTAGCTGATAACATGAAAGTGAAAATGATTTATGAAACAAGCAGTGAAGTTCAAGAATAGGCAGGCTCGTGTATGGCTCGGATGGAGACATTCATGCCATGGCGTCGAGACTGGCTCCATTCAAATCCCTCAGGCATCCCAAATTTTTGTTGAGCATATAATACCTCAATTGCCTATGTCTCACCTACCCTCTTCAAGAGATGCATCAAGACTAGTAAGTTCCTACAGACATTATACTGCCCCTTGTGTGATTCTCTTTTTATCTCCATTTTGCTTAGCTTGTACACATACATAGATTTTGTAATCTTCCACATATTTCATTCCTTTCCCATATTTTTCCAACAAGCCATGAAGGGTTGCTCTTCCATTCTACTCTGACCACTTTATTCCACAAGGTTTCTTTTAATTATATTCATGTCTACCTCCTATCATCTATATGACCTTTTCTTCTACACCATTCTACTCATAATCATGGAGATTCAATAACCTCTCTCAACAGCCTATCCATAACATGCTCTTCCAACATACTCTATACTAGCAACTAGCACTTAACACGTCACAAAGTCACTCATCATCAGACAATCAACATTTTTTGCATATTAAATAGCGGAAACCAATTTTAGACATCTAAAGATGGAAGATTTCCGGAAGCAATGTGGAGAAGGTTGCTTAGCATCAAATTGAAGTAGATGAGACAAGAATTCTTCTTGCTTAACATCGCTAGTAGAACCTAATGACATGGCAGACACATCAGAAAACAAGATTGCCTCTTTCACTAAACCTGCTTCACCAAAAAAGTATAAATTTTAAAAATTCACCAAAAAAGAAAAGAAAAGAAAAGGTTTAAAAAAACATAAATATCTGAAACAGGTAATGATTAAACAACTAAGCTCTTTCCCACCCCCTGACTAGACTTTGGACTTTAATTAGAACAATTCACAACTCAAATCCCTACTCAAGTGGTGGTTCTTTTCTCTGTTAAACTGAAATCAATTCAATAACTAGCTATGGACAATATAAATAAAAAATTTGCATGCAAAGTTGCAAATATAAGTTTCTACATTTTCTAACCACCTTAGTGAAATCTTGCAAAAGTTTGGCTAAATTAGTGTTTATTGTATGATGCATCGTGCAAAAAATTCTAACAATGTATAATAAAAGTGGATGCCCCACCTGCCAAAAAAATTATCACCTTCATCAATAATAACATGTTTTGCCCTTCAGATCATTTTCGGTCAAGTCTGTTGGCTTGACTTCTCTCTTTTCGTGGAAGTTTGAGAATTATTTATAACCTACAATCCTGCACATGCAGTGCATGTGCATTTTTTTCCAACCTATGGGGCTCAAGCAAGGAGAGGAAGGGGCGGGCAGTTACCCTTTTTTTCCCTCTCTTCCATATTAAAGAGTGAGGCTGGAAAAAATTAATGCAGTGGAAGCACAAAGAGGCTTTTGATTTTTTTTTCTTTTATTGAGGTGGGGCCCGGCTTCAGGTATTGGCACCAGCCACATGAAGCCGGCCTCAAATCCTTGGCCATTGCATCTTAGTAGATTTATGCACTAGACAGGAAATGCTAAAACAATAAAAAAATGTGGTTACGTGAAGTCTCCATTCTCCACCTTATTCTTATCACCATATAAACAATTATTCCTATGAATTTTCATATGGCTTCGTAACAACCCAGGCTGCAATTTCCTGTCTTTCTCTATTCCATGTCAAACTATACAAAAAGGAATTTTGGTCCCCAAGAACTAATTCAAGAACCATATCTTTTCTGCGAAATGCAAAACAATCAAGAAAAAATGCTTCAAATTCTTGAGGCAAAGGATCAAAGCTCTCTACTACATGAAAAACTTCTATGTTTTGTGAAATTGAAAGGATGCTACTTGTATCACATGCCGTTTGCTTATTATAGCAAATTAAGTAGGCTAATTTTCTCATGATCCAAGGTGACCAGATAGATGTATCATGAAATTTTAAGACCTTCAACATTTGTATATGGGAGTAGTAGAAATTGAGCTCCACTATAACATGCCTACAGACAACTAGAAAGCATGGGCACTTCAAATCACATGTCGTGTCCATATCTAATAGGTACAGATACCGGTTTAAATCAAATTCTACCAAGATATGTGTTTGATACTTATGTTAAGTATCTTATATTTCTTCTTTGAAAGCAGTTAAGTATCTTATATTTCCAAATTGAAAAAGCACCCCTATACTTCCTAGATAGGGTTCTTTCCTTTTTTATGATTGTGAACCTTTTGATGATAATGCTATAATTTGAGTTGTGATATTGATATTAAAATATGAAGCATGGATTGGGATCTATGGGTTAGAATGATAACTAAGTGATAAAGATATTAAGTCAATTCTATTGTGTAAAAGCAAGAATTTACGTACCAGACCATACCAATTAATACAAGACATACCATATAGTAAACGTAGGGAACAAGTACACGATACGCCCCCCATACCGACTATTAGTACCAAGAGATGTACCATACCAACACTTGGCATAGGGTGTATCGATCGGGTAGTGGTGTGGGTGTCAAAATTGGTACTTAAAAGTATGAAGTTTGTTATGTTGATAGCCAATTGTGCTTTTTGTATGCTTATATATATATATATATATATATATATATATATATATATATATATATATGTTAAAAAGACAAATTTAATCATTGTTTTATCCTAGCCGTATTGCATCCAAACTTTTTCAAGATATTTTGTAATAGCCATGGTCTGTCGTACCACCCTGTAACGCACAGTACGCAGCATACCATACCGTATCAGGAGGAAACTGGTACAAAACTCAACTTCAAGTCGGTACAAGCCCTGTACTATCCTGTACTGAGTTGTACCACCTCGTACTGAGGTGTACTGAGGTGTGTACGTACTTGCATTGAGGCGTACCAAGATGTATACTGATTTGTATTGAGGCGCACCCAGATAAAAATTGAAAAAAATGATCAGTAAGCTATTTCGGTACATGGTGCCGAGATTGCAGACCTTCGTATTAGCGTATCCATAGTGTCTTATTGTATCACATACAACTCTATGCTTCATTGACCTACAAAGTTCTCTCACTTGAGCTGTCAATCCAACATAACTTTGTGGCGTTTAGCACTTTCCAAAACATATTTTAGGGGAAAAAACTTCTACCCACAAAAAAGGAATTAACACAAAAAGGAGATTGATGTCAACCCACAAACTAAAGTCTCCCATTTTGTTGGAACAGTATTCTGCAATCCGAATTATCAATGAGCTTCACTCTTGAACATATATCAAGTCGTAACTTCATATTGGTAAAAGTGATACCTGCTGGTAGCTAAAAGGATAATATTCTCAATGAGATATATATAGCATCAGAACACAAGGCTTGCTTGCATGGATGAGTGAGTAAAGTTGATTACAGGTAAGATTATTAGGTAAGCATGAATAATTACTTTGAATAAACTGGATTGGCTTCTCTTGTAAAGCAATTTCACTGACACGTCTTTAAGTTTGAGAGTCACCACTTTGTCAATTGTTTTGTCATACTATATCTGTCAACTAACCATTCCATTGGAGAAAAACATAATAAGCAGTGCTCAAAGAAAATCACAAAGTACAATTTGTCAAACCTATGTGCTTATATCTATGTAATATGAATACTAGCACCTCCACCAAGCTTAATCAGAAGATTAATTATACCTTTAAAGATCAAAACATGATGACAACTCTTGTAGTTTATGCTTGTTTTCACCCAATGAAGCTACTAAAGGAATGTCTGTACACTTAAAAAAGGTAAAGAACTATTGCCAGATGTTAATAATTAACTGTCAAGATGCTTAACTTGCCTGTCATCAATTGATGCTATTTGTTCTCACAATCTATCAGGGAGAACTAAAATGTCCAAATCCGAACAGAGCTGAAGAACAATGATGAGAATATTACCTTGATGAATTTGAACTTTGCCTTTGTGAACTGTGTGTTGCTTTCAGAGTCCTGAGCGCCTCCTCAGCAGCCTGTGAAGTGTAAACAATTGACTAAAAGTTAGACATAAACTTGGACATAAGAGGTAAAGCACTTTGTGAGCTAGACGTGTGACAAAACAATACGTGAAGGTTCAATGAGTCGCAAAGTACATGACCTTTCAATGGAATGTCAATATAAGCTCAATCTTTGCATAAATCAAAATGACATATCAGGTAGAGTATTGCAAGAAATTACTCCTGAGAGATGAGAATGAATGATGAAAATGGTTGATTCAGACCAATTTTAATTAATGGCCCTAAGTCTCTAGCATGCAAGAGCTCCGTAATACAAACTTGAAGTTGAGAAGTTTGAAGTATTTTCTCTCCGCTGTCTTATTGAAGATTAACAGCTGATATTTCAGGAGACAATTAACAATGTACTCAGTAGATATGATGATGAAATCTTGTCTATATTTTGCATTTGACCTAACTACACATGCTTAAAACACCTCAAAGTGAATGTCATGTGCTTATTGATGTAACTACAACGGCTTGCAACTTGGCCAGACCCAGATAGATTAGATCTATGGAGATACTCCTAATCATTAATGTTCTAATCATGCAAACTAACATATTAGCACAAACATACTTAAGAAAATTAACATATTTATGCATTTTGCTTAAGAAAATTATTAGTACAATAGGATGAAAAATAAACATTAGCATGTACATGTGATGAACAATTCTAGGATGAACTACTATATTAAAAGGACGTAATATATTCTGTAAAAAGAACTAATAACGAAATATTTGTTGAAGCTAATGGTTATAATAAAAAAAGGCATCCGGGTACATAAGGGTCCCGACACTACAGAGTCTGGAGAGGGTCAGATTGAAGCTGATGGTATTAAAGTGCCTAAAAGATACACAGCTGAAACATACTCCACATAGATTGAGCAATGAGAAAACAGGCGACAGCAGAAGATGATAGTACAACCTGAAGCTTGGCCTCCTCTCTACTCAAACCAACTCCCTTTCCTAAAATTTGTCCTGCTAATTCAACCTACAGAATAGATTACAAGAACCCACATCTGAAATCAGGTGCACCATAACTAGCATATAAGTATAATATGCATAAGAAAAAAAAACAAATGTTATGAATAGCTGAACAAGGACAATTAGCAGCATAAAACAACTAAAACCATTAACCTTAAGACAGTTGTCTATAACAATTAAAATTCAGTTGTCTGGATTGATTTACCTGAAAATAGTGCTCTCCTTTATTTAATGTCATGGAAGCTGGGGCTTGATCTCGGAAGACTATGTTTTGACCCTCCAAACACTAGGCACAGTCATTATATTTGGTTAGCACAATGGGAATAAGATGACTGCCGAAGGTGACTCAGAATTATGGTACAGCACAATTTTCATCTCTTACAAGTTCTCTGATACCGAATAGGACAGATGACAATCTTCCTGAGTCATTTGACTGAGACATTTGTTCTGATGTACTTGCACCTGCAAGGTCTTCTTTCTTAGATGGCTCATCCGGAACAGGATTGATAATTTCGCGTAGAAAGCCATTTTCAGTTCCAAGTGAAGCATTATCTGATTCTCTATTTGCACCTCCAGAATTTGGTGCAATAAATGATATATAGTTGCCTGCATTTCCACAATAAATGGAAAAAAGCGCAACTTAAGCAAATAATCACCTATATTGAACTGAAAAAAGAAGTCTTTGACAAATCTCTCAATGAATACAAATTCATGACGGTGATTCCACATTCACCCAACTACTACATTTATAAATAACTCTTTTGTCAAAGAGATAAAGAGACAACAATTTAATACAGTCTTGCATCAACTAAAAGTAGAAGTAAATTTACCAAATTAAATGATTTAAAAAAAAAAGATGAATCAGGAATGGCAGCCATCCATCCAAGATGCTTCACTCACGTGAACAGCGCAAGCCCAGTGATATTATAAATAGAATATATGTCATTGTATGTGTTTCCATGTACCAAAAGCAGAGAGCTCTCATAAAACTACGTTAGCAATCAAATATTATGACAATGAACTAAAGGTTAAGTCATTAGCATTATGCAAGATAAGGTATCACCAGACATATTGCCAGGCATATGATGGTGATAATTATATCATTCATATGTAGCTGTACATTAGTTTATTTCACTATTATCAATCTTTACATTATTATTGTTTAGAGAACAAGTAATTATCAAACAGTATCTCTTTAGCATCTTATTAGTTTCAAATAATTTATAATTCTTCCTACTTTCATGCTTTCGGTCTAAAAACACAGAAATCATAAAACTGGTCATAATAAATTAAACAGCATGCATCAAAACTATGTGAAACATGTTGCTGTGACAATTTTCTCTTATTTCTCCTAATTTTTCAATAAATTTTCTTTTTGTGGTTCAAACACTGAAACTTGAGCTGAAAGTGCTGAATGACTGAAATTGCCAAAACCTAAACTCTACTTAGGAGGACTGAATCCAAAACCAAAACCAAGTTTTAAAACTTTGGACCATCTATTTCAGCCTCAACTAAAGGTCTATGTAGGTCAAACGGACCCAAAAGACAGCTCTTGTAAGTGATTTGGTAATAGCCATTAATATGTACCTATCCACAAATTTTATATTGTAAGTGATCAGCTTAAGAATAAGGCATGATTTGTAGTATTGAAGCAGTTTGCAAATTCATGGCCAAGTCAACTTTGGGCAAGAGTGGGTACTGCTATAAACGAACATGTCTAACTAGCAGGTGCAGACCTAGCTTATAGCTTAGATAGTTTAAGTTCATTACCAAGGAGCAATCTGTAAAGATTCCTCTAGACTTTCAAAGTCCAGATGTAGATGAAAGAAGATAAGATATGACATGGCAAACTACTTCCATCTTTAAGCACAATCGTAAGTCCCAATTATAGCATATTTACCTCCCACTATCGGTAAGGTTATTGATTGAGAGAACTTTAAAGAAAGAGATAAAAAAGCATTAATTGAGAGAACTTACATTGCTGAACTTTAAACACTTCTCACACTCATAAAACTAAACAAGACCTCTAATGGAATATATGCTGGTCAGGCTAAAAGTTTCTCACAGAAGAATAACTATAGTACCTCAAAAGATCCTGCACAAGCAGAAGATGAGGTAAGAATTAGTGATTGGAGAGAGAAAATTTCTGCAATTAGGGGAACTCCAGGATTGCAAAATCCCAGATAATCAGGGATATTGCATTCCTTCTCTAAGGTGATTTCCAATATCCCAGTTTTCTTAAGATTGTGTAAGTCCGGTTTCTTGATCGAGAGAATTACTTTTGTTCCTACCACCAATGCATTCTCACCACTTGCCATAGAAAATACTTATTGACAGCTATTTCCGAGACAAGTTGTACGAACCTCAGAAGAGGCCCTCACAGAACAGCATTATATGCACAACACTCGATACATCTGATACCCCTTCCATTTTGTTTCAAATCTATAGCCTCTCTCTGTTCTTATGGCATAAAAAGATCAAAAAGGCAAGCACACTGTCTAGTAACAATGGCACCAAGCAACCCAGTTTTTATACTGAAGGTCTACTAGACATGAACAAACATAGCTATGCAATTTAAAACAAGGCGAACAAGAGCATTGCTACGCGTACCACAAAAATATACCCAGAATGGGAGCAAACAGGGTCTTCTCCACAATTGCTGGTGTCTGGGACTTTTTTAGGGCCAAATGCCTATTTTGCCCTCAGCAGTTCATCAAAATCCCATTGTGTCCATTTTAAGTATATTACAGAGTACACAACATCTTCCAAGTGACAGATTATGGCGAGCTCAGTGGCATCTTCAATTTCTTTAATTTTTTCTTTTTAAGCAATTACCAAGCAAGTGCCCATGAACATAATAAACAACAAAATCTACGAAGTGACAATTCATCAACAAATTGCACACAATTATCAAACTTCAAGAATATATCAATTCTTACTAGCCAAATTGCGGAGAGCATTCTCAGCAGCTTGTAACTGAGCTTCTTTCCTTGTTCTTCCCATCCCAATTCCGATCCTTTCAGTGCTAAATAAAACCTGAACCAATAAACCAGAGAGAAAACTTAAAACCTTTGCAGTAACATAGCAAAAGACTGTTTTCACCTTGATGATCAAATTAGAAATTGAACAAGCCAGATTAAAGAGAAAACAAGAGAACCAAATTATTTCATAAGCTCCTAACTAAAATAAATGCAAGAGAGAATTGTCTCTGTATTTGCTATCTGGAAAGATTTCAAGCCAGCTGTCCAACAAAAAATAATGGCGTCTATCATATTTCAAGTTCCAATTACTAACTACCTTATCCAAAGCTAGGTTTGAAAAACTCACCATATCGCAGTACCTGTATATGCGCCACAGGACATACCATGCCATATGCCTCATATCAACAAACGAGAAGAAGATACAGGGGCATACAAAAATATGTACCAAGCCAATACATGATCAGTACACCGGTTTCAAACCTTCTAAAGTAGATCCAAATTTGGTTGTTTTCTTAAAACAAATTCATGGCATTACCATCAGTACAAGGCGAAATTGAAAGGATATAGGCAAATAAAGAAATCTGAGCTCCTAGCTGCTAGATAATATCATATGCTAATCTCCAGAAGAAAGAAGAAAGAATGGTTAAACAAAAAGATAGATTAGAAATGACAATGCATGTTCATAAAAATAGACAGGTAATTACAGACCTCAACAGAAAAATGCAGGTCCTTGCTGCTGCCTATGACGGACCTGAACTCAACCTAAATAGAAATAAAAGAAGTGCCACAAGTCAGAGATTCAACAAACTAAGAGCCCTTGCACACAAATACCACTCAAAGTACCTTACAGTCACACCTCCGGCCAATTTCTTGCAACACTCCAATAAATAAGGAGGATGGCAGTAGAGTCATTTGACCTGTTTCACTATCTAGACGACTTCTGTTGTTGGCAGATGTTCGATTTAATGATAGCTCATCATCTTCACCAAAAAATAGGTCAGTTAAGCATTGAAATTTCTAAAAATTATCCATCATATGCGTCTACAAAAGGCTCCACGAAGCATAACAAACTTTTTTAGATGAACAAATTGCTTATGCAGGTCCTTTTCATATATTGAAATTTCTAAAAATTATGCCCCATATGCTTTTACAAAAGGTTACACAAAGCAGAACAAACTTTTTTAGATGAGCAAAATGCTTATGCAAGCCCTTTGCATGTTTACTACATTTCTTCTCTCTTTTCTTGGTTTACAATAATCTCTCTGAAAACTATCACTATAAAGATGCATGCGCATATCCGTGCTTGCAGATACAGATATACTCAGGAAAGAGTCAATACAACACCAACATAATTAATGTAAATGGGCTCATATGGGTGTGAATTGCTTATCTGCCTAATTCAAGTGGACGGGAAATCTAATCCATAGAATTATAATTTCTAACAAGCATGTTTCATGTGAAGCTTTAAGTCCCTGATTTCAAAAGCTAAAAAGTGAAGACTTGCTTCAGCTAAGTGAGGCATCATATACATGAATCTGCAACATGAAAAAAAATCCTATATTGGAAGACAAGCATGGGCTAGAACCTATGCTCATAATGCAATATAGTGTAAGCCCAAATTACTATTTCTGCAAATGACTGCAAGAAGTGTAAGAAACAAAAACGGGAACCAACATTTTAGGCCTGTTTTGCATCACCTTTTTCCTTTTAAAAAAAACAAAATCCAATACAAAAAATATGTTTGATTCCCATATTTTATTTTTTATGTTTTAAAATGACTTTCAGAATTTATGGAAACAATGGAAGTAACTTTTTGAGTGTGAAACAACTCATCGTATCATGCTCCTAACTTCCTGAATTATTTATATCTTCTCTTCTTCCCTCCTCTCCCCAAACCCTATTCAAAGACATCGACCCTCATAATCTTTGAGATCAGGCACATCGACAAGAAGCATCTTCAGAAAGCCTTTCCTCTCTTCCACACATCCTTTCCATCTCCTTGTTATCTATCATACTCTTGTGTTGTTTTCATGCTGTGAGGATGCAGATCATAGAAAGGAATGGACGAGCAGGGAAAGGAAAGCGCTAGCAGGAGTTAGAGAGATAGTGAGAGAGAGAGATAGAGGGAAAGGAATATCCTAGGAAAGGAGGGATTTTTGTGCATGACATTCAAAAGAGAGATGGGAAACAGTGGTCTCCTTGATCCCCTTTTCTTAAAAATCGCTGCAGTGCCACTTGTGGAGCGAAAGCAAGCAGGCGAGAGATAGAGGGAGAAATGGAGGAAGGTTCGGCCATGTTTACCAAACTAAGGAATGACCACCGCTAGGCTCTGCCACCGGTCACCTGCCATCTGAAGTGAGATCAGGAAGTGCTATAATTTAGTCACATACCAATCTGATGTGCTACCATCCTTACTAACGATATTTAGTTTGACTCTTAGCATATAATTTTGCTTTGAACATGAAAAATGTTCCCCATGCAAAAAGTAATCAGATGTCCCTTTCCTATTAATCAAGACTCTTTTAACACAGAAATTTTGGGGCATTCTTTTTATAGTCACATGAGCTTAAATTGCAAGAAATAAGGTAGGTCTCCTTGCCCATCAGCCAGTGTTTCTAACTTTAATGGCAAGCCTGATCTTGGCTACACTAGCCATGGCCAAGAATAGGGCACCGGTTCTGCAGCATGTTTGATGTTGCTTTTGCTTTGTAGAAAGAGAAAAAGAAGCCAAAAATTAGGTTTCCTAACTTCTTCTAAAAGCCCATTTTTGATTTTTTTTTTTTTTCATCTTGTACAAGCAATTTTCGGATGATGTTAAGAAACATATTTTTTCTAGGAAGTCTTTTTTCGTTTTAAAAGTCCAAGAAGCACTTAGCAAACACCTTTTTTTTTTGCTTTTTCCACTTTAAATATACTTCATTCTCCCATGGAGCCTTTTCAGCTTAGTGTTATGCGTTCATGCAGACCCATTTGATAGGAAGAAGTTGAATGACATGATAACTAATAAGCTTACGAAAGCAACTCTAAAATACTAGTTGATGTTATTATATGGTTAAAATATATACTAATTTATTTGATGCATTTTAAGATATAGGAATTTAAAATATGCTAAAATATTCTTGTTAACAGTAATCTAAATGATAAATGATATGTGAAAGTTGAAATGGCACGACATTTTCTACGCTTTCACAAAGAAAGTCCAAAAACTTTGGGTGTATATGTAGAAATTTGTAACATGTAATATATATTTTGTGTCCTTATATAACTTCCTGATGTCACTAATAGGAAGTTTATTTGACCTTATTCTGTTAACAAAGTTCATACAGAGAAGCCGTTAGAGAAGGTGCTCAGAAACATAAACAAAAACAAATAAGTGATGAAGCAGCAAAATCAAAAATCCGTATAGATCAAGATAACGATACCTGAGAAAGAGGAAAGAGAGGTCTGTGCTTGATGTTGCATATGTTGCTCATCGCCAAGGTGTACCTTAGATAGCAACATTTGAATAAGCTGGTTTGTATAAAATCTCAAATCAACAAATAAAACCATTATGGGAATTTCAAATCACCTATTGCAGCATGAGCCATTCAAATTTTAACTTGAGAAATGTTATTATTAAGCAAATTTTTAACTTCAAGCATTCTAAATTTATAAATTACATGGACAATTTTTTTTTGCGCTGATCATTTTCAGAATAGACAAGTGCATAAACACTGTTAAGAAGAATGATTTTGCATGATGATAACATGTTGGCTCGATACGGACATCCGAGAAAAAAAAACATACGAGAATAGACAAGTGTCTAGATATTAATAAGAACAATGATTTTGCATGATTATAATGTACTGGCTTGACACAAACATCAGTGCGACTCCAAAAAACAGAGAAATTCAGCATGGCTGGAAACATCTGAGAAAGATGAACATATCATGGAAACCAGGCAAAACCTAAAAATGGAAAACAGTCATCAGTTATCAATGTATCATCAGATTTTGCATTCATCTTATTTTTTGATGTTTCCCATGAAAGCATGAAATTCAAGAATGACCATCCAACCACAATTTTTGACAAAAAAAGAACCTACCGGTGGACTTAATCTTCTTTCAGCCTCAGAACCATTCATACCCTCTGATATGGGAACATCTCTGTTGCTGTTTGGTACAACGTTAGTGTCCTGACAAACCATCAAAACTCAGAATAATTTCTGAACAAACAGATATCTCACTAAAAAAACTGCAAATTAATAAAAGAAATATACCTCTGACATCAAGTAGTCACTCACATCTGGAGCATAAGGTAAATCCAGTATATCATTTTCATAACACAATTCAAATATCTTCCGCAACAGGTTCTCATCAAATTCTCTGCCAATCAATTTCATATATAAGTATATATGTATAACTATAAACAGTGTATATTAGTAATACAATGTAGAATTAAGGTTTGGCATCCATTCACATACTTGAAAAAACCACCTCGGACATTGCATGCAACATTTCTTGCAACACACAAAACAGGAACAGTATTGGCCATCTGCAGAGTAAATTTTAGAACAAAATATGGGTTGGACTTATGATGGACATTCTACCAATGACTAAAATATAAACAAGGCCAATTTGCAATAAATACCTCTGCTTGAGGAGCATAGTAAGGAGTAAATGCAGGAACAACATGAACTCGCGGTTGATCCTTATCATCCCAAACCTGCAGCCGGTCATCAATCACCATAGCCATTTTTGGATGGCAAACCACATCTTGAAAAACATGTTGCAACGACTTCCTTGAACCTAGCAAATGTGAGGAATGGAAGATGGGTATTCAGAAACAAGGAATGCGATTTGACAACAGTTTATAAATACTTAAATGAAGTGAACATGTTCAGGCATAACGTAAGCTAATAATAATATCAAAGTGAAGTGTTTAAAATTCTTTTTTATAAAACATTATAACCTAGAGACAAGTAATGTGTCCTATCAAATCTGAGAAACATCTTTCAGTAATTACATAGAAAAATAGAGACATTGTTAACCCATAGAAGAAGCATGTCTAATAAGCAAACTTGACACACAACTATATAATTTTTGTAGTCTTTTTTTTGGAAGTGATAATTTTTATAGCCATAATATCAAAGTCCCACAGGTGATAATTTTTTGAAAGTGATAATTTTGAAATTATCATACATGCTTATCAGACAAGAATCCTACAAGTATTAGAAGGCCCACAAAGTGGAAATACATATCGAGCAGCAACACCTGAGCAAATTAGAAGAATCAAGGTAACTTAGGACCTATTTGGCATCCCTTTTATTTATTGTTTACTATTTTAAAAATACAAAAACAAAACATGTTTGGTGCTATTATTTTTATTTTCTATTTTCAAAAATCAGTTTCATTATTTCTAAAAAATAAAACTAAGAAATATTTAATTTCAATATTTTTTTAAAAAAAGAAACTCATATTTTTTGCCACCCCCATCGCCATCGCCGCCTCTACCGCCACCACCATTGCCATCGCCGCCTCTACCACCACAATAATCATCACCTCAAGCACCATCACCAACACCATCCCCGCCGCCACCACTGCCTTCACTATATCACCATTATCATTATCGCCGCCCGTATCATAACATCGACACCCCTGCCACTACCGCTGCCTTCACTATATCACTGTTATCATTATCGCCGCCTCTATCATAACGTCGACACCCCCGCCACCACCATTATAGTTGTCGTCACACCACTACCGCCATCATCGCCACGTTCACCATATAGCTGGCACCCCACCACCGCATTCATTTCCACCACCTCCACCCTACAAACCGCCACCATTGTCGTCGCCTGTGCCACATTGCCTGTGCTCCCACCACCATCGCAGACTTCATCACCACCTCCACTCATGCCACCGTTGCCCCCACCAACAACACCACTAATGTCACCACTACTTCTATCACTCCGCCACCATCACCATGTTTATATTTTTTAAGAAAAATAATTGATTATACGAAACATGTTTATATTTTTTTAAAATTTAGAAAAATAAAATTTTAATTTTTCAATTTTTGAGTATAGAAAAAAAAATGAAAGTGATGTCGAACAGCACCTTAGTGTGTAAAACAAATGTCCAAATTACATGGTCTACAATTTTCTAATCACAATACAATCATATTCAGATCATAGTCTCTTTTAGCCATTGTATAAGGTGAGCTTACGAGAAAAAGACTGTCATGATGCCAGAAATACAACATAAACAGCAAAATAATGGATACAATACAAGTAACAAAACAAGAGTATATATTATAGGTGCTTTGTACAACTCAGACAATTTCTAGTTAATAGTTCAACTTAAGAAGTAAAAATCTGCCATGATTCAAATCAAACCTTCTTCATAAAGCTAAAAATTCTTGCCTGACTTTACACATACTACACGATCCAGAAGTTGTCTTGAGCTGATCAGATGAGCTTCTGGGTCAAGGAGCCTCCACATCTCCAGAGCATAGTCTCTTTCAGCCATTGTACACACATAAACTTCAAATCGTTTGCGCCCTTTTGCAGTTAAATAGCTCCTCAAATCCTCCCAAGCAGGTCGTAGCCTCACAAACACACTAGTATCACGGATCTGAGAAAAAAAGATGATTTTATCACTGAATGACAGCAAAACATATACCATCCTTCAAAAAATGGTGAGATCATCTGTCTTTGACAAATCTAAAAGGTTGCACATTGGTTGGAAACAGCTTCAGTAGAAAAGCAACACTAAATTCTTGGTGAGCTCTAGTGAGCAGCAAATATTTCCAACTTTTGTTTGTCACGATTCTTAGAGATTGCCTGCAGAACATATATTCCTGGCACAGCTTCTTTTTTTCCATCTCAGACAGATTTGAACGAGAACATACACATACTAACAGCATTAGTGAACTTTTTATTGTGATCAACAAGAGCAGAATCACTGAGACTGAATAAAGCATAAACTTCATATATACATGTGTAGAAAACAAATAAAAAAAATAAGAAAAAGCGTCAGTAGTTTGAAATCAACCTCTGGATTGATCCGAGTCAAAACAATGTTCCTTTCTTGCAACCTAATGACAGGCCGAACGATGCGCTCCAGGCCACCAGGTAGTCCTGGAACCTCCTCATTCTGAACGCCAACCATCTTCCCGTTGTCGGAAACAGCATCGTTCTCTATGTACTGCTTCAACAGATCCTTATCCTCGATGTACCGCTTGAGCTCTGCGGACATTCCCGAAAACCTAGCACGATCATCCTCGACATCGATCCTGCGGGACAAGGCCTCGATTCTGTCCTCGAATGACTTCATCGTGTTGGCAACGATGAGCGTCTCATCAAGATCGAAAACGATCGCAAGGCACCGCAGATTGAGCATACCCAGGCACGATGCGTACAGACCAGCCTGCACAGCGCAGCACCAGAAGCAAGGGACCTTTTGCACCTGGCTCGGCATGGCCACGAGATGCAATTCTTCCTTTCCGACGACTACCACGGCAGTCTGCAGGGAGTAAAGCAAAGCATTGAGAGCAAGGGAGAAGGTAAGGAAGATAGGATGACAGAAAACGAAGCACGGGGCACAGAGGAAGGAGGACCTTATGCTCTTGGAAACAGGAGAGATAGAGCCGGCGTAGGAGGGATTGTTCGGTCGCGGACTTGGCCTGGACCTTGCAGCGGACGGAGAAAGGGGAGATGGTCTGTAGGATGGAGAGGGGAGGGCACCTCTCGCTGGGAGGAGAGAGGTGGCTGATGCGTATCTCGTTGCTGGGGAAGGGGAAGGCGTGGTTGTTGGTGGGGAATACCTCGGCTTCTCCGAGGCACACTTCTCCATGGTAGACCGTGGAGTTGATCCCTGACCGACTCATCGGTAGGGATTGGAGATTCGATCCAGAGGGTAAAAGATTGGGAAAATTTAGCAGTGTGGCGTATATGCAAGGAGAAGAAGAGGATGGTCGAGGCTTGACGAGTAGAGAAATTAGGGCTTCCGGACGAAGGCTTCGGAGAACTCGGGGGGGTGAGAGCGCAAGAATGCCGTTGAGAAATCGCCGCGCCTGCGGATGTCTTAGGGTTTGGAAAGGTACCAAGAATGCCGTCGCGGTTCTATCCCACCCCACACTTCCCCTCCCTCTCTCTCTCTCGACTCCGTGCACTGCGTGGCTCGGTGAGAAAGAATAGACGCCCCCCTCCCGCAAAGGGCCTCAGGCGCTACAAAGTAGCCAAAAGGGGGTGCCTTATATAGACAGAAGAGGGGTGGTTCTATATACACCCCCCCTATTGCTAAGGACACCCCCAAAAACCAAAAAAAAAATACCCAAACTAACCTTTAGTGTAATTACCATATTGCCCTTGAAATTTTCTCAGTACACCCCCCTTCATCACCCCTCCTCCTCCTCTTCCTCCCCCCCTCCCCCCTGCGCCCGCTTCCTCCTCCTCCCCATCCCCCACCTCCCCGTCCTCCTCCTCCGCCTCCCCCCTCCTACCCCTCCTGATTTCCCGCCTCCCCCATCACCCCTCCCCATCCTCCTCCTCCTCCCCATTCCCCACCTCCCCGTCCTCCTCCTCCGCCTCCTCCTCCTCCTCCTCCGCCTCCCCCATCACCCCTCCGCCTCGTCTTCCTCCCCCCTCCCCCCTGCGCCCGCTTCCTCCTCCTCCCCATCCCCCACCTCCCCCCCTCCTCCCCTCCACCTCCCCGTCCTCCCCCTCCACCTCCCCTCCACCTCCCCGTCCTCCTCCTCCGCCTCCCCCCTCCTCCTCCGCCACCTCCTCTCACTCCTCTTCCCCCACCTCCCCGTCCTCCTTCCTCCTCCTCCCCATCCCCCACCTCCCCCCGCCTCCCCGTCCTCCTCCTCCGCCTCCCCCCTCCTCCTCCGCCGGCGGGTGTTTTGGAGGGGAAGAGCGGGGTGGAGGGGGGGGTTTGGGGGGTGTAGAGAGCAATTTAGGTGAAGGGGTGGGAAGGGTGGGGGGTAATTTAGGAATTTTTAATTTTTTAGGGGTGTCCTTAGCAAATGGGGGGGTGTAGAGAGTATTTAATTTTTTTTTAATTTTTGGGGGGTGTCCTGAGCAATAGGGGGGTGTATATAGAACCACCCACAGAAGAGGGGTGCTTGACAATTACAGACTCGACCTTCTGCAATATTACGAAACTACAACCCGGACCGAACCCGGACGCGCACAGGATTTTCGGCGCGGACAAAGATCCGTGCCTGCGCGAGTGCTGCGTGTCCCGTTGGGCTGGGTGCGGCCAAATCGAACCGACCGCTGAGCCCAGCCTCGACTCGACCCATCAATCTTTCAGGAGACGACGGTGAACCCAGCCAGGCGCCCCTAGATGGTGTGGAAAAACGGTGGCAAGATTGTACCATCAGCCAATCTCTCCATGAATTGCCCCAGTTAATTTGCGCCATGTGGCAGGTAAGAAGCTAGGGAGAAGGTAAAAATACTGCTGTTGCTGCTAGAGCCCGAACCGAAGTATTGGGGTCACAAGTGTACCGAAGTGAATTAGCGAGGTTGGGTGCCCTCCAAGCTAAAATGTTGGGCTGACGGATGGAGCACTGATGACAACTTTAATTGAACTCGAGTTGAGGCTCATTTGGTGATCCCAAACAGACCTAAAGTCATACAAGAATGTCTTTTTGCCGGAGTTTGTCCGACGAGAGGCCCTTCGATATTCAAGTTAGTCGGATTCTATGGAAACAATAGAAGAGAGAGAGGCAACAGAGTTTCCGAAAAGGTAGAGTAGAGAGAAGAACTTACCGGAGGATCCTCTGGTCCTCTCTTTATATAAGATGGGGTCAGTGTCTGTTATCCAGACTAACGGAACATGCAATAACTGTTAGATAATGGCTCCCACATTACGTACATGGTAACAACCATTTCATTCGTGCAAAAATGGCCAAGCTGTCAAAACCACCATCGAGATTGTAGTTATGTTCTTAATGGACATTAATTGCCCTCCAGCAGACTTCAATAGAAGACACATGGTTGTTCTTTATTTCTCGGTCAGACCAAAATGGCACTTCGGCTAGCACCGACATAAAACACTTCAGGCAATGCCAAGATTGGGCACTTCGATTTATACCGAGGTCGGGTTGACAAATGTACACCATATCAACTTCCATTTTATCTCCGGGAGTAGAGGTTTGGGAGAGAAAAGGATTGATAAATTTTATAACAATGGCGGTGCTATTATTTTGTATATTGTTAAAGATCCATTGTTCCATTTTTTCTATAATGTATATAATATGGTGAGTGATGTAGCCTAGATTCAACCCCCAACAACAGTTACAGCCTGAATTTTGCGCCTACTAACAGCATGGCATGTGGTAAAACTATATTCAAACCAATTTGAATTCTAGATAGGTCAAGATTAGGAAGGCCACTTGCTGCTCTGTACAATTCAATAGATCTAGATAAGAGAAGACTATTGTCGCTTTTCTCCTGATTTTGGAATCCAACCTGACGGAACTATGCCTCCTCTACAAAAACTAGGGCTAGGGACCTAAGTACGGATCACCCTCATTTTAAATCACCCATACCTCTACTCTTCTAATCTGCTCTTCGGACCTTCTTCTGCTCTCTTGTTCCACCAAAACCTTGTCTGACTTACGCATTGGAGGGCTCCATGCCGGATCAACTACAGTAATCTTCGTTTCTCTGCTCTTCTCTTATTGTGTAGGTTAGAGCTCTCTCTCTCTCCGATTAAACCTATCAACAATCATCAAATCTTCAACAGTGTTGGGTTAAGTTTTGGCGACAATAGCTTGGTGTCCTCTGTAAGAATTGAAAAAAGGTTTGAAGCCATAATGTCCAAAAAAACAATAACAAAGAAATTATCCACCAGGCTCTGCAGAACATCTAGCCAAAGTCTCATGGCTTCGTTGCAACTCTCGGTGGCCTAGACCTCCTCAGGACCCTCAGCCTACCCCAAGGGCTATTAATGTCAAGCAATTCAATTTGTTTTATCCAATAGGTGCAGAACTTCACAAACACGATGTAGAATCTGCATCAGCAAATGGCCAACCTGTCAGCCAATAAGTTGAGCGACTCAAAAAGCTTGACGTAGAATAGTAGCCATCCTTTGATAGGCGCACTCGTCCACAGCGGGTCCGAAGACCCAATCCCCGATATCTAGGGGCCTTCATCACCCACGATGGAAGCAGAGGGAAGAAGAGCTCGGCGTCTGCGAGAGCAACGGAGGAAGTGGGAGACGCTCGGAACGTGGGAAGTGGGAAGGCAGGCATGCAAGCTCGGCTCGACGTGGGAGACGCGGAACGAGGCGAAGAGACGAGCCCCGAAGCCACGCGTGTGGGGTACGACGAGGTGGACGTGGGACGAGGTAAGGGGGAGTTGAGCTCCGAAGCTCAGGCCGTGGGGTACGGGAGTGGATGAGTGATGGTGAGGAGTGAAGAGTGATGGTCCGGGTTTCATGGGAAAAGGGAGGAAGTATTTAATGTGGTGTATGCTTTGGGATATGGGACGTGAATTGAGTGATACTTTGTATGGGTCTTCTCTCACCCAAAAGAGAGTGTGTTATTTTCATTGCACTGGTCTAGCTCTCACCGTAAGACGAGCTGAAAAATATATCATTCCGTTTCTCCCTTTTGTTCCTACTTGGCTCGACTTCATCCTTCTCTCTTGTTCACCTTTCCTGCTTCTGATCGGGACCTATCAATTGGTATCAGAGCCGGCTATGTCTAACAAGGAGAGAATAGAGCGGTTGGAAGTTGAGACGAGTACCATGCGGGAGGAACTACATGGCTTGGAGGCGCGGGTTGATGGACGACTCGCGGAGATCTTAGAGGCTATTCGACACCTTCAGATCACTGCTCAGTCGCCGACACCGTTCGAGCAACCTATATCCCCTCCTCAGTCACCAAGGGGGGGTGGTTACGGACGGACGGAGGAACTCGCGATGGTCCAACGACACCCACGGATGGACTTCCCGCGGTTCACTGGAGATGATCCGATTGTTTGGTTGGATCGGGCCGAGCAGTATTTCGACGGCCAAGGAGTCCCTGTCAACCGACGGGTAGCAACCGCCTCGTTCTACTTAGACGAGGAAGCTAACCACTGGTGGCAGTGGTTACGACGAGCATACCAAGATGAAGGGGCCACCATTACTTGGAGGGTTTTCGAACGGGAGTTGTTGGCTCGGTTTGGACCCAACGAGTATGTGAATTTTAACGAGAAGCTCTCCCGAGTTCAGCAACAAGGCTCGGTACGAGAATATCAACAGGAATTTGAGAAGCTGGCTAACCGAGTCCGGGGTTGGCCACAGGACGCGCTCATCGGAACCTTCGTCGGAGGGCTCAAGGAGGAGATCGCGAAGGAGGTTCGCATGAGGCAGCCGCACTCACTCCAGGAAGCAATCACGGTTGCTCGCATGAGGGAGGAAAGGTTGGAACAAAAGAAGAAGGCCACTCGAGGCGTTCAACCACGACTGACTGGTATCCCACGGATGCCCAACCCGAGTCTCCCTGCACCGCGGCTACCGGCGCATCACATGGGAGGAGATGCAACAACGGCGGGAGCGAGGTCTTTGCTTCAAGTGCAATGACAAATTCACTCCAGGGCACCGGTGCAAAACTCCCCAGGTTCACTTAATCGAAGCGGACCGAGAGGAGGACGCGGACGGAGTTGGCGATGGGGAACCTGACCTTCATGGCGAGGGCCAGACCAGGGAAGAAGCGCAACCAGTAATCTCGCTACACGCACTCTCTGGATGGACTGGACCGAAGACGATGCGGGTGATGGCGCGAATACAAGGGCAACCAATGACGGTCCTCATTGACAGTGGATCCACTCACAACTTTGTGAGTGACCGCATAGCCAAGCAACTGCGACTCCCCATTGACTCCACTGTACCGTTCGAAGTCCGAGTTGCGAACGGAGACATCCTTCAGTGCCGGGAGATGTTCCGGGCAGTGGAGGTTGAACTGCAAGGGAAGAAATTCCTGGTGAACTCTACACCCTGCCGCTTGTCGGGTTGGACGCTGTCCTTGGCATCCAATGGCTAGAAAAGCTGGGACCCGTGCTCTGCGACTGGAAGCAAATGACTATGAAGTTTTGGTGGGATGGACGGGAGTGTGAGCTCTTCGGACAACCGGCACGTCCCGCCCGAGCCCTGGGTTTCCCAGGGATTCAGCGAGAACTAAAAGGAGGGACTCAACTTTTTGCTGTCATGATCAGAGGCTCCGAGGTGCAACCCTCCGGGTCTGACACGAGAGAATGCCCCAGAGATCTACAGAAGCTGCTTCAAGAGTTCTCCCCTCTCTTTGAAGAACCCCGAGGGCTTCTGCCGGAGCGAGCTTTTGTCCACCGGATTCCACTCTATGACGGAACCTCAGCCGTCAACGTCCGGCCATATCGGTATGCTTACTACCAAAAGAATGAGATCGAGTGACAAGTCACCGAGATGCTGGACGCCGGGATTATCCGGGAGAGTCAGAGCCCCTTTTCTTCTCCCGTCTTACTTGTAAAGAAAAAGGATGGCAGCTGGAGGTTCTGTACGGACTACCGGGCGTTGAATGCTGTTACTGTAAAAGACCGATTTCCGATCCCTACCGTTGATGACATGCTGGATGAGCTGCACGGAGCCAGCTTCTTCACCAAGCTGGACCTTCGAGCAGGATATCACCAGATCAGAGTTCACCCCGACGACATCCACAAGACGGCTTTTCGCACGCACAACGGCCACTTTGAGTACCTGGTGATGCCCTTCGGGTTATGTAACGCTCCATCAATGTTTCAAGCCATCATGAATTCCGTTTTCAGAAGGTTCTTACGCAAGTTCATCCTGGTTTTCTTTGACGATATCCTGGTGTATAGCGCTACGTGGGAGCTCCATTTGTCTCACCTCCATACTACGCTCCAGATCCTCACAGAACATTGCTTTTATCTACAACCATCTAAGTGCTTGTTTGGGCAACATCAAGTTGAATATCTGGGCCATATCATCTCGGCTGCAGGAGTACAGGTGGATGCCAACAAAATACAAGCGATGAAGGAGTGGAGGCAGCCAACCACCGTAACGGAACTTAGGGGATTCCTGGGACTTACCGGGTATTATCGGAAGTTCGTCAAGAATTACGGGATCATCGCCGCCCCTTTAACGACCCTGTTAAAGAAAGGGAAGTTTCAATGGAGTCCACAGGCCGAGCAAGCGTTCAACCTCCTCAAATAAGCCATGACTACCACCCCGGTACTAGCCACGCCCAACTTTTCAGAGGTTTTCGTAATTGAAACTGATGCTTCAGATAAAGGAATTGGAGCTGTCCTAACCCAAGGGGGGGAGGCCCTTAGCTTACATGAGCAAGGCGTTGGGTGTGAGGAAGAAAGGATGGTCCACGTATGCCAAAGAAATGCTGGCGATCATGGAGGCCGTGCGGATGTGGCGACCTTACCTGTTAGGAAGAAGATTTCAAATCCGCACCGACCAGAAAAGCCTTCGACACTTCTTAGAACAGCGTGTGAGTACACCAGAACAACAGAAGTGGGTCGCAAAACTCTTAGGATACGAGTATGAAATTGTATACAAGCCCGGAAAGGACAACACAGCCGCGGATGCCTTGTCTCGCCAACCTGAAGCAGCCCTGCTCCATGCCATTAGTCGACCGCTCTTTGACATTTGGGAGGAGATCCGGGCTGCCACCCGAGAGGACTCCTATCTGCAAAATAAGATCCAGCAGCTAGACTCCGAACCTGAGTGCATGAAGGATTACGAACTCAAGGGAGGAGTCCTGTATTATAAGGAGCGGGTCCTGATTCCTCCGAGGTCACCCCTGTGCAACAAACTGATGGAGGAATTTCACAACACCAAGGTCGGAGGGCATTCCGGAGTCTTGAGAACTTACAAACGAGTCTCTCAAGCCTTCTACTGGGAAGCAATGAAGCGGGATATCCGAAGGTTTGTGGCAGAATGTGTGGTCTGCCAGCAACAAAAATATGAAGCTCAAGCTCCGGCTGGATTACTGCAACCCCTTCCGACGCCTACGCAAGTCTGGGAAGACATCTCCCTAGACTTCATCGAAGGACTACCGCGGTCCAGAGGTAAAGATGTAATACTAGTTATCGTCGATCGGCTGACCAAATATGCCCACTTCTTGCCTCTATCTCACCCGTATACTGCTAAAGGAGTAGCAGAGCTTTTTGTGCACCAAGTGGCCCGCTTACATGGGATGCCAAGGTCGATTGTTAGTGATCGGGATCCTGCGTTTGTGAGCACCTTCTGGCGAGAATTCTTCAAACTACAAGGGACCTCCCTCAACATGAGTTCGGCTTATCATCCGCAGTCTGATGGCCAAACTGAAGTGGTTAATAGGTGCGTGGAGCAATACCTCCGATGCATGTGCAGTCAGTACCCAAGGACATGGGAGCACAACTTAGCTTGGGCGGAATACTGGTACAATACCACTTTCCACTCCACTGCCGGGATGACACCGTTTCAAGCACTATATGGGAGACTTCCACCAACAATTATTCGATATATGGACGGTGTTTCAGTGGTAGATGAGGTCGACAAAAACTTGGTCGACCGCGATCAGTTGCTGAAAGAGTTGAAAGGTAATCTGGAGAAGGTGAAGAACAACATGAAGCAACAGGCAGACAAAAGACGGAGGGAAGTTACGTTTGAAGAAGGCGACTGGGTGTTCTTAAAACTTCCTCCGTACCGGCAGCAAACAGTCTTCCGCCGAGCTCACCAGAAGCTAGCACAAAAGTACTTCGGGCCTTATCGCATCACTGAGCGTATAGGGCCAGTTGCTTACCGGCTGGCGTTGCCGGAGACTGCCAAGGTCCATCCGGTGTTCCACGTATCACTTCTCAAAAGACGACTGGGAGAAGGACAAGCCACCTGCACTGCGCCACCACCGATACGGGAGGATGGCAACCTCGTGCTAGAGCCCGAACTTGTCAAGGACTACCGATGGGTTAACAAAGGAGGAAAGCTAACAGAAGAAATCTTGGTGCAGTGGCGTTCGCTTCCGAAAGAGGACGCAACTTGGGAGGACTATGGGCAGCTAAAGGAACTATATCCTAAGACAAACCTTGAGGACAAGGTTTCACCTGAAGAGGGGAGGGATGATAGGCGCACTCGTCCACAGCGGGTCCGAAGACCCAATCCCCGATATCTAGGGGCCTTCATCACCCACGATGGAAGCAGAGGGAAGAAGAGCTCGGCGTCTGCGAGAGCAACGGAGGAAGTGGGAGACGCTCGGAACGTGGGAAGTGGGAAGGCAGGCATGCAAGCTCGGCTCGACGTGGGAGACGCGGAACGAGGCGAAGAGACGAGCCCCGAAGCCACGCGTGTGGGGTACGACGAGGTGGACGTGGGACGAGGTAAGGGGGAGTTGAGCTCCGAAGCTCAGGCCGTGGGGTACGGGAGTGGATGAGTGATGGTGAGGAGTGAAGAGTGATGGTCCGGGTTTCATGGGAAAAGGGAGGAAGTATTTAATGTGGTGTATGCTTTGGGATATGGGACGTGAATTGAGTGATACTTTGTATGGGTCTTCTCTCACCCAAAAGAGAGTGTGTTATTTTCATTGCACTGGTCTAGCTCTCACCGTAAGACGAGCTGAAAAATATATCATTCTGTTTCTCCCTTTTGTTCCTACTTGGCTCGACTTCATCCTTCTCTCTTGTTCACCTTTCCTGCTTCTGAACGAGACCTATCATCCTTGCTTCAAAAATCCCGGGCAAGGCCGATGATGCAACCGCATGAGCATCCGCTATGAGATAGGTTCTATTCCTGGTCAGTCCTCTTTGTGCCGACCGGAGAGGCTTTCCAAGAGGGAGACCGACCTCGACCACAAGATCAAGGAGATGAACAAAAAGTTTGAGGTGTCGAGGGGAAGGAACATTCAAATAGGCGATGATCTGGATGTCACCAATGAGCCCGTTTTCAGTAGAAAAACTACGAAGGAGCTCCTAGATGAGAGGTTCAAGATAAGGCTCTCATGCTGCTGCAAAAAGCTTTTAATATGATTATATGATCGAGCCTCCAACCTAGCTTGATTGGCTCCTTCAATCAGCTCAATCGCTTCTAAGTCGGAGGGCCCAATCAGTCGCATACTATTTCTTTTTTTTTTTTTTGCTAAAGAAAATAGGGATAGGGGGGAGGAAGGGACAAGCCCACCCCCGCGTAGCAGCCCCCACTGGGCCCCCGCCCCGCCAGGAGAATGTTCGATGCGGGCAAAAATGGCCGTGTGTTGGGCACCCCGACCGGTTTTACTCATACCCTCCCCACCCGTGGGCCCGGCTCAGCTACTCCTCTGAGCTCTGGCTCGAGTCCCACGTATGAGTACGTCACACCCGGCACCACCCCGGCTACTAGCGGTTCAAGAGCGGTCCTACACCACAAGTCCAAGCAGTGGCCAAAGTAGTGAGCTCCGGTCCACAATTTAATCGTCGCCGCAGCGATTCGAACTTGGGACCTTGTGGTTAGAATTGCTGCCCAGTACCACTAGGTTACCACCTTGGTGGCGTCGCATACTATTTCTACTAGCTATATGATGATAGAAGGATATATAAAAAGAGCAACGGACTGCACATCCCTGTTATGCCATATCCATAACCATAATCGTCGGTTTGGTATGCCACGACAGAGTTCTTCCGTCACGGATAAAATTTTAATTCAAAAATTTTGTATCAGGAATGTTGGATAACATAATTTTTTTTGGCACTTACTCGTACTCATGTGGTGAAGCTTATCGGTCTCTTTTGAAGCTCGTTTGGTTTGCAAATTTTTTTATTAATTTTTTTAAAAAAATTGATTTTTTTTAAAAAATATTTTACCTACAAATTTTGATGTCTCAGCGAATGTTTTTTTTTTTTTTTTCCGTTAGTTGGTTCTTGCCAACCAAACGAATCGTCGGTAATTAAGGTTATCGAGTCTTCACATGGCATCCCGATGCTTGATGGAACGGAAGTGCGAGGGAATCTCGTAAAGAGAGCTGTTTATCAGCACCGATAAAATTGCCCCTGCACCAGACGGCGGCACCATCCGTACGGAAGATGCTGAGATCCACGTGGAGGCGAAGCGTAGCACACCCTGTCCGACACTGCACTGGGCCCCCCTCCCACCCACGGGCTTGGTGCCTAAAATTCAAAGTCACCGGGCGTTCTACTGGCTGGCAAAAGAAGAGGCGAGACGCGCACGCAGGGGAGCCGAGGAGCCACGCCTTCTCCTGCGCGAAGAGGAGAGAGAGGAGGAGACGGGTTCCGGCTGAGAAATAGAGAGCGAGCGAGAGAGAGAGAGCACGATGTCCGGCGCCTTCGCCGATTCGTTCGGTACGGGCACGGACTCGCCCACCCGGCCCCCCGCCTCCACGACTCGCCCCTTCGACGACGACGACAGCTATTTGGGCTACGACCCTCGCCTCCCCTCCCAGCGCTTCGACGCCTTCTCCCCCGACGACGACGCCGAAGACTCCCTCCTCAAGGACGACGCCGTCCCTCCGATCTTCGCTCCCCCATCCCCCTACGCGGACGACGGATCCTTCCCGCCCCCCTCCGCCATCCCGGAGACCCCGTCCCCGCCGCCGATCTACGCCGCCGCCGATCCTCAGGGATTCTCCCCGCTCTCGCTGGAGATTAACGGAAGGGCTTTCGGTGGGGCCTTCTCTGCCCCCGATGGGCCGATCCTGCCTCCGCCGGCGGAGATGGGGCCCGAAGAGGGCTCTATACTCCGAGAATGGAGACGGTGAGATTTTCCCCTTCTATCCTTCTCTATTCTCATCTGTTTTGTTGTTCGATTCTGTCGATCTGATATCGGTTCCGTGTGATCTGGTCCATCTCGAGTTTCTTTCTTCTGTTTCTTTTTTCTTCTCCTTCATATCGATGCCATTTGATTAGTACTAGCTGGCCAGCGGACCGGGCCTCTTTGCACTAGCCACATGTAATCGCCGCTAGTGTTTAATTATCATAGCTCTATCTATCTGGGACCTTCTTATGTGAGATCTGATTACGATCCTTAAAAAAATAAAGCAAAGGAAAAGAACAAGTTGAATGAACACTTGAGGTTCATGCACCTGAATTTTTCGATCGAAGTGAAAACTGTTGCGGGATTTTCACCCCGGCAACAGCCTTAGTCCCAACCGAGCCGAGCAGAAAGAGACCGCGTCCCCCACGAGGTATTGTCCGCTTTGGGCGCTCCGGTCCGCGCGTCCAGCGCTGACGGAGGGAGACGTTTCCGGCCCGCGCGTCCAGCGCTGACGGGGGGATTGCCCTCACGGTTTTGTCCCACAAAAAGGCCCTCGTAAGGAAAAGGCTTCGCCCTCCTCATTATAAGGCACGGAACCTTTCCGCTCTAGCCGATGTGGGACTAAATTCAAGGCCCCCTCCCCCCCCCACAACATAGCCCCCCCAGCGGGAAGGTTCCGGCCAGGTTTTACCCCAACGGGCCCCCACAGTCCTGGAGGGTAGTCAATGGAGAGAGGAGGCTGCCCTCCTTCTAGCGCCATCTGTTGCGGGATTTTCACCCCGGTAACAGCCTTAGTCCCAACCGAGCCGAGCAGAAAGAGACCGCGTCCCCCACGAGGTATTGTCCGCTTTGGGCGCTCCGGTCCGCGCGTCCAGCGCTGACGGAGGGAGACGTTTCCGGCCCGCGCGTCCAGCGCTGACGGGGGGATTGCCCTCACGGTTTTGTCCCACAAAAGGGCCCTCGTAAGGAAAAGGCTTCGCCCTCCTCATTATAAGGCACGGAACCTTTCCGCTCTAGCCGATGTGGGACTAAATTCAAGGCCCCCTCCCCCCCCCCTCCCCCCTCCCCCCCCCACAAAACCAACGACTAAAAGTTTTTCTTAGCTCCACGAGCTGACCTTGGATAAGAACTTACTACCTCAAGGTAGAGGATCATCGCTAGTTTGCCCCGTTGACGGTTTGTGTTCTTCATGTGAGATGTTATATGGTATTTGCTCTCTATTGTTTTCTTGACATATGGATGCCGGCAAAGATGGTAAGCCTCTGGCGTATACTATTTTCTCCTCTCTATAAGTTCTGCTTGATTTTTCCTCCATTTGGGACTGGAATTCTGTTTGTTATGTACTTGTAACCATGGCACTTTATCTTATATGTTAGAAATCTAGTTTGCCCCCATTGTCGGTGGGGAGAAAGTTTGGATGGTGGCCATGGTGCATAAACTTATAACCTCCTTATCACATTTGTTGACTGGCAGGCAAAATGCTTTACAAATTCAAGAAAAGGAAAGGAGGGAGAAAGAGTCGGTCAACCAGATCAGGGAGGAAGCTGAAGATTACAAAGCTGATTTCCTGAGGGGGAGAAAACTTAACTGTGAAACTAATAAAGCCAATAACAGGGAGAAGGAGAAGGTGAGTGGACCGAATGTTGTTAAATACTATTTCCACAAAATGCTGGAATCTGAAAACTGAACCAACAAATTCATGGCTCTTAGGGCACTCTTTTAGGTATCCTTTACCAAAGTTTTATGATATTGCATGAAAAAATTGTTCTTTTAAAATCCATCAGTTCTTGCATATCCTGATGCTTGTAGAATATTCTCAAATGATGGTTATTCAACAATTATGCACATAGAATTTGACCATAAATCGAAACATTGCTATTAAGACATACCATCCACTTGACCAGTTTGTTGGTTATTATCCTTTCTGGCAGCAATTTTTGTATATCTCCTTCCTGTTTTATTTTTCTGCAGCTATTGCATGTTAAGATTATCACCAACATATCCCTCTCTCCCTCTCATTGATTTCTTTCTGAATTACAAGTTTATCTTTGCAATTAAGTTGTCCAAGCCTAGTAGATTGATTTTGTTATTATTCACTTTCTGCAACAAAATGTCTGATACATGCATGTCACAGGCCCATGGAAATTAGAAATGTACATTTGCCCATGGAGAGAGTTAGAGGACGGTCAGCATGGTGGGCCTTAATTAAGAGCTCATCCCATTTATGCTTGTTTTAGATGCAATAAGTATTGATATTAATGCAGATGTAGATTCTCTCCGATTCATATTTATGTTGGCTTATGACATCAGGGAAAAATGTGACAATGGAATTTTGGGAATTCATGAGACTAAAGGAAGAGAGAAAATGGCTAAACAAGATAAAGAAATGTATTCAGCTTTAGTGGGGTTATAGCTAGAGTCAAAGATGTAGCTAGTGTTCAGGACAAAAGATTTGAAATACGTAGTTTTGCTGGCATAGCTAGACGTGCACAAAATGTCTCAAATAGGGATAGAGCAGGGTAAATGTTGTTCAGTTTTGCTGCAAGTTATGAGACTAGCAGTTAGAACTGAGACATTTTATTAAATTAATTCTGAGGCCATTGTAGTGGTAATGATTAGATAGAGGAAGTGGCATACGATTTGAGTTGGTTTGCATGTATGTGGTATAGACCAAAGACACGGCAAAACTATGTCTATAAGCTGGCAAGGCTAGTTCATTGTTAGGTTACAGTACTTAAGGTCCATATAAATTTAAAACCATGTTAATATGTTATTCCCAATCAGTCCTGTTTTAGAATTTTGACACTGTAAACTTGAACATTCTGCCCGTTGTTTTTCTGATGCATTTGTTGAATATCACTGGATGTTAGCTCTTTGTGGCCAATCAAGCAAAATTTCATGCTGAGGCGGACAAGAATTACTGGAAGACAATTGCAGAGCTTATTCCACGTGAGGTGCCAGCACTAGAGAAGAAAAAAGGAAAGAAAGAGGAGAAGAAACCATCAGTTCTTGTAATCCAGGGCCCAAAACCTGGGAAGCCTACCGATCTTTCAAGAATGCGCCAGATACTGCTGAAGCTTAAGCACTCCCCACCTCCACACATGAAACCTGTCCCTGCAGCAGCACCTACTATGCCTTCTAATGATGCTAAAACAGCTGTGGCCCCTTTGGCCACTCCTAAGGCTGCTGCTGTTGCTGCTCCTATTGAGGCTGTAGCTGTTGCTTGAGTCTGCTCATGATTGCTTGGTATGTCTTGGTGTACTTAGTAGAAAACCTTCTAAATTGCAGCCATGCTTGTTGGTTGTCCTCCCTTGACCATCCTAGGTAATACTGTTCTGTGCCATAGTTCGTCAAGTAGTCTTTATGTGGAAAAGGATTGCTCGTGTTGTAGTATGCTATTTTAATATCTATATAAAGCTTGGTCTGGTCTGGTTTTTGATATGATCAAGTGCAATGCAGCTCAAGAAACAGAGAACCGATTATAACCCGATGCTTTTAGACAAATCTTTGACTCTTATGCTGGAGAATTTCCTTAGATGCTCTCAGAATCTGCGAATAAATTTGCTCTGTAAGTAGATTCAGCGATCCTGAATCCCTCATTGATTTTTAATCTATATCTTTTTTTGATACATAATAATTTTAGTAGCTTTTGTTCCAGCCTGATGATGACGAAATCTTGCTCTCTAATTGCCACGGATTCTGTTTCACTCAGTCTTTTAATCCAAATAAAGCCCGCTGTTAATTGTAGGCATTATGGAATCCTAAAGTTTTGTCGCACGAGCATGCAGGTGGTAATGTGGTGTTATAGTCTTTCAATGGTTTGGTAACCGTCAACGATTTGGTTAATGCTAGATCAAATTGATTTCCGAATTAGGGGGACGGGGACGGAGGAAATAAAGGGCTTGGTCAAGGCAACAGGTGCAGAGCAGCAAAGGGGTTGCTCGTTTTCTCTACATCCTGGATCCTGGGAAATGTTTGCGCGGGCTTTGCGTTGGATCATCTTCACGTCCCACGCAGCAAAAATGCTAGCAGGTCAGCTCAGACTGGTCTGCAGGTCAAATTTGCTAGCCTCGCACGGTTATTGATGACAATGGTGGGAGTACAACCTTCAGGAATGGGGGCGATGCTAATATCCTTCTCAACCCACGTGCTTTTGGAAACATGCTACCAACCTTCAAAGTAAATCAATCAATAAAAGCTCATCATCTGGCTACAGGCTCACCATACAACACTTCGGCCGTGATTGCCAACTATTTTCTAACAAATGTGAAACCTAAGCAAAGCTCTACGACCGAGAAGCGCGGGTGTGATTCACATGCGAAATGTGCAGTTTATTACTTTATGAACCAGTGTATATCTCCAAATTACTGGCGGTGGGCTCCGACCCTCGTATATATATTGCATTCCCAGAAGTTTTCTCGGCAAGTTCCTTGCGACTTTCTTGTGCTCTCTCTCTGCTCCTCTCAGGCCTCTTTCTATTTTTTGAGAGCCGTATTTGACTTAGGCATCGGAAGATCCTCTACCAAATACGCTCTGGTGGGTAGACTTTTTTATTTTTGCTGTTTCATATTGGAGCCAGCGTTGGAGTGCCGATCGAAATCATTCCTCCGCTATCCAGCGCCAACTCGTGGGTGCCCAACATCGGGATCATTGCCGACCAAGCACCATAAAGGTGTGCAACAATCCCATCTGATATTTCCTATCCAGACAACAAACGAGTGGGCTCCATTAATTTGGCACTTGGTCAAGCTGGTTCCAAGGGGCAACACCGACTTCTTTTCAGCAATTATGTTTGCAAATTATGGGTGGCCAACATAGCAACAAGATAAGGTGTTAAAAAATAACAAATCCATCAGATGTACAACACGCGGAAAGCAGACTCGCCGTAGCACACGATATATGCTCAAGACTGCCATGCTTAACATATCGTGGAATTTTCCCTTTGCAGATATACATTAGCAAGTTATAACGGACAATGTTAACAACACTTTGTTTTTATTGTGTGAAAGAATCAGTGGAAAAAAGATGATATTTGGTCATTATCAGTGAATATGCACATGACCTGCCCAGAGAGATGGCACAGAAGCCGATAGCAAGTGCCCTGCAATGCCTCGTTAGCTACAGATATCAAAATGTTCTCAGATGCTAACCCAAGTGGGGAAGTATCTGACTCTCCGCCGCAGATCTCTCATCTAGGCTGCAACTCAATCACGCTCATGGCAGCGCTTGTGGAAGTGATTGCTGAAGATCCCTTGGCCAACTGGCCGCCTCTTTGCCTCCAAATCCCCCCTGAACTTCCACTAGGATTTCCAGGAGTCTGACCTCTGTCTTTAACCACGCCTGGCTGAATTAGATTTCTAACATCAAGACTGACCTCATCTGACAGCATTTCTACAACCCGTTTCATGGAGGGCCTCTGGTTCGACGTTGCTTGGGTGCAAAACAATGCTACCTTGATGAAGCGCAAGACCTCCTCCTCTGGATACCCCACCAGTTCCGGATCCACAATATCCAACAGCCTATCTTCATCTCGCAGCTTCCATGTCTGCAAAGCGCAAACACACTCAATACATTCCACATGCATCAGAGTGATGAACCAACCACAGCCAGTGAAAACAATGCATGAAAAGAATCGCTTAGATAAAACACCTGCTAAATACCAGAGCAAATTTTCTTACAGTTAACTGAATCCTTCACCGCCGATTCTCCCATGGAAACCCATGTCTACTGTTAGCAGGTAGTCCCTATCTCACCTGCCCTCCTGATGCTAAGAAAAGCTTCATTCAAAGGCCTCCTAAGATCTCTACTGCACAAGTCAGCCGATACCACTCTCTCTTTCCTTAACCGATTTAGCCTAAATTGTCGCTAACTCCTATGCTTCTAATATACAAAATAAAATAAAGATAATTGCCTATATTTCAAAAAAGGATAACTCCATTGAAAACCAAACGAGCTTTAACTGTACTACGTGGAAGGAGCTAAGAGGATTACCCACTCCAGAAGAGTATGCATATCAAGTTCCCATATCGACTTGCTGCCACACCTACCACTGATTATCTCGAGTACAAGCACTCCAAAACTGTAGATGTCTGCTTTCTTGGTTAGTTGCCCCAGTAAGGCATATTCTGGAGCCAGGTAACCCCTGTAGATTCCATTTAAATGCAGGATCAGACAGAATCCTTGGAATGTTTACATCTGCAGGTGATTTCAAGACCTCATTCCAAATGTCACACCATGGGTTCAAAGTTTAAGTTTCAAATCTATAAGCTCATCAAATGAAACCACCATGATCAGACAAACAGATCCTAAATGCACAAACAACTTGCAAGATGAGCATTAAGATTCAGGCAATGCTTATCAAACAATTTCATGAAGATGAGTTATATATGTTACACCTTGGGTTCATAGTTTAAGCTTGAGATCTATAAGCTAATCAAATGAAGCCAGTATGATTGGAGAAACAGATCTCGAATGTGCAAACAGCTTGCAAGATGCATATCAAGCTACAGGTAATGTTAACTGTCGCACTGAAAGGAATCAATGCACCTAAATTCCTACCAAAATCTAGTAAATAAACTACTAAGTACCTATCCCCAAAATTAAACAAAAAAGGGTCAAGATAACACTTACATAGTTCCTGCCACACGTGTGCTAATGTGAGTGACATTGTCAGGAAAAAGCTTAGCTAGACCAAAGTCTCCAATTTTTGGGGCTAGGTCTTTGTCAAGTAAAACATTACTAGCCTTGATATCTCGATGGACAATATGTGGCTCGGCTTCCTCATGGAGAAATGCAAGACCCTGAGCTGTACCCGCACAAATAGCAGCTCTTTTGGGCCAATCCAAAGCAATCCGCTTATTCGCTGGACCTGACATTCCAGATGGTTTATATGAGACTATGAGTCACATGTTCCCGAAGATTATGAATCGAACTGTTCAAAATGATGATTTCACTACTTAATTACCAAGTAGAGCATTTGCTAGACTATTGTTCTCCAGATACTCATAAACCAAAATCCTGTTCCTGCCTTCAACACAACACCCCATCAGTTGAACAAGATTAGGATGCCTAATATTTGATACCATATCAATCTCAGTCAGAAACTCATTCGTTCCTTGCTTTGATTCAGCAGACAGTGTCTTTATTGCAACCTCTGTTTCATCCCTCAATGTTCCCTGCATATAGAATAACAACAACGGCTTAGCATATGACAAAGAACCATTGAACTGAAATCAGTTTGTTGAGTAGAAAACAAACCATCATCGCGAAATGATTGTTTGGCTACCCAAACTAGTAATAAACAGACGAATAAAATGATAAAGTAATCAACTACAACAGAACTCCAAAGTCTCACTTTATATACGACTCCAAACCCTCCACGACCTATTCTGTTTGTTGGATGAAAGTTCCGTGCTGCTGACTTCAACTCATTATAGGAAAAAAGCCGCACATTTTTTGGTGCCTGTGGTAAACCAACACCTGCACTTTCTTTCATGTTAAAAACATCTGAATTTTTCTGAAATATAAAAGAGGATCTAGAATAAAGAGAAAGTATAGGAATAAAAAATAAGAAGCATAATATGAGAACACAGAATATTTCCAAGACACAAACTTAACAAAGAAGAAAACATCATATAATAGCAGAATGCCCCAAAACTAGAGGGGCTTAACGTGTTGAAGGACTGTTTACTGGAATATTTAGTCTGCTGTCCTGCTCTCTGCCTCCCTTCACTCTATCATGAACTCATGGCCCTCCCACTCCTTACTCCAAGGAGAGCCACCCCCAACCCTGATGTTTCTAATCATATGGAGATGAAAGTAGAAATACAAGGAATAATTCCAGAATCCAATTTTAGAATGGTGAATGACATCTCTTGCAAATCTTTAGCATGCAATAAACCAATCATATAACTATTCTGTTTAACAAAACTGGAGGGATTCTACGAAGAGGACTACAGTACACAAGGAAAATTGTGCTGGTTGTGCTCCTAATCATCCCGCGAAGCAGGAAGCCCCAGAATTGTCACGATTCAACAGCTCAGATTGAGCATTACCCTCTAGAAGCGAAGATTACAAGACACCAACTTAAGTTTGTAAGTTTGGCATTGTTGGCCAGGGAAAGGCCCAAAAGATCACATTTCTTTTGATGCTTTCAAATATTTTTTCCAGTAGAAGAATTGAGTACTCAAAAAGACCTCATTTTATCTTTCAATCCTACAAGCAACTATTCTCAGGAGGATACTCCAGTTGTAATTACAGAACCTAAAAGGGAAAAAAATCAAAGAAAAGCCTGGATAGCACCTAACATTCAAACACCCTCATGATTCTTGGATCTTAAAAAGCCTTGAGGCTCAGAATTCCTCTCTATTTTACCAATAATCTCTCCCGTAAAAGTACAACAATTTCCTACCTCAAATATAGGAGTAGCAACATTGATCATGCATGAGCTTATATAAAGTTGATCTATGATATGTCAACATCTCACTAGTACCTGTAGGATTCTTCTGAACTATTTTGAGCTAAAACAATCTTAAATTTATAAGAAAGAAATTAAAATCCTGCAACCCAAATCTAAATGAACCAGGTACCTTCTTTTATTCTGTAGCCGCGACTAACCCTAACTCAACAAATTGAAAAATGAAACAAAGAAACCCCGGGAAATGAATGAGACACGGTCATGGGGCATCCGCTTATGAGTTATATGAATTTATGTTAATGATGGATCAGTTGCTCTGGGACTAATTCTTCGTATATGGGTTGACAATGCCATTTTTTTGGTGTGCATGGTAACAGATGTTTCATTTCATTTGTCTATGCGTCATATGCCTCTTGATTACCATTAATCTGTAAGAAACAATCGAACATATAGATAGGTAGGTTACAATTGTTAACCTAAACCCAAAAAAGAAAAAAAAAAGAATATATGCGAACATATCCCATCCAAGACAGCCTATCAGAGCCCTAGACTTGAAAGAATCCGAGACCCTGTACCGGTGTACTACATACAGCAAAGCTGGCGAGCTATCAGTCGAGCAACATCGAGGGTAGTGGATGATCTGGAATCGTACCTGAATCCGATGTTGTGCGATGACCACCATTCTTCCTTTTCCTTGATTGTGCTGCACCAAAGCAGCAGAACCTTCTTCCCATCCGATCAAGCCGACCTTTAATTCGCAGGCCGCTTTCGATCATGAACTGCTAAGCTGTTGAAAGACCAAAAAAAAAAGAGAAGAGAATTCGCTTTAGCCGAAGGTCGAGCGTCTTTGTCGCTTGGCATTTCTATACGCTTCCATTCGCTTGCCAGAAGCCACCGAAAATTATATCATGGGAAACCGGACAAATCAAGAATCGTGAAGAAGAATTTCCAGAGAAAAGGCATCAGATGGAACATGGGGAGGACATAGATGTCGACAAAGAAGGAAGCCGAGCTCTGTGTCTTATGAGCTTAAGTATGATGATGATGATGAAGCACATGAACCGAGCAACGGAAAAAAGAATTGCGAGGAAGGAAGCCAAACCTCTAATTTGGAGCTCGAGGGTGCAAGAGCTATCTGAAAATAGGGAAGCTCCCGCTCCCGCGGTCTCCGAGAAACGAGCGTATGGCCTGATCGACTCTGAACGCCTGTGCGTTTCTTCTTCTTCTGATGATGATGATGATGATGATGATGGTGATGATTCGCGGTATTCTGGGTGGTGGCTGCTGGACCTGCGGATGGTGGGTGGCAAATTCCTCCCTTAATTTAATTAATCCGCGATCCTTCTTTCTTTCTTTCGATTCTCTTCTTCTGCTCTAATTGCATCCAAAACCCGAGAGGGCGAGGGATCCTGGGAAAGGAGAACAAGGCATGGAGAGAGAACGGGTGGGTGGGGGGAGACGAAGACTCGGTTGAGTTGGTTGGTGCGGTGCTCCTACACGAGATTTTTTTTAAAATTTTATTTGACAAGGAAAATGGCTCCCGCAAGATACGACAAGCGACGCCTCCTCCTTCCTTATCGCTTTCCAAAGTCGGCACTCCGGTCATGGGACAGGCCCCAGCTATCAGGCAACCCCTTAATGGGGTTAACGGCGGATATGCGACGTGGAATGTGGTGGGGCTCCTCCTCGCCTGTCTCTCTGCTCCTCTCCATTTCCTGTCCCGATTTCCCGTTCGGACCGGCGCGCCACCCTCACCCGGCGTCGAGGCTACCGAAAGCGACCTCACGGGTGTGAACGTCGTTAATATACCACCGAGATCCGTTTTTGTATCCGGATAAATATTTAATCTATATAAATATAAATATAAATATAGATGGCCAACCATCTTATTTTTGTCCAAAGATGGGCGCTCATAATTTTATTTTTTTTAAAAATAAATATCTATTTAACATACTATTAATTTAAATTTTAATTTATTTACTAATATTTTTTGATTATAGAGACATAAAATTTAATTATCCAAATTATATCTATGCCTCTCGTATGCAATTTGTATCCGTATCCGTTTAAAACAGATATGGATATGCATTTTTACATCTGACTAATATTCGTATCTATATTTGTTAAACAAAACAAATATGAATATGGATATACTAGTATGCAATCCCTATCCGATCTGATTTCAGCCATATAACTATAATTTAAAAATATATATATATAAAATGGGCCCCGATAAATTCGCACATTTGCTTGGTTCTTCCATATGTTCCTCTATTTGTTAGTTCAGCTCCGAAACTTTTTTTTTTCTTTTTTATCGTTAATGTAGACGATTTACAACTCCTTTGAGTAAATACATCCACTACCATCAATTACAACTATATCCTTCCGAAATTGCTAGGGTAACGTAGATAGAGTCTCCCATAACATGGTGCTGCTACGATCGGCCACATAAAATACTACCCAATTAGCTGTATTATTGCCTTTCTTGTAGATATGGCTGGACACATATGAGGTACATAAGGCTGCAAATAAGTCGGGTTGACCTGTGACCTGACCCAATTAGACCAGATCCAACCCATTTTAAAGGGTTCATGGGGATGGGTTGGGTCCTAAAATTGGACCTATTCCATTTTCATAATCGAATCTGGATTTTCTAAATTCGGACCCCACCCAATCTGACCCAATCCATTTGAAATTTGGACAATTTTAGATTTTTCAATCCTACAACCCGACCCGATCAGACCCAACCCTGCTAAATCGTTTAGGCCCGCAGGCCACATGGGTGTAAGCCCATCCGCCTAGTTAGTGCTTAAGGCTCGGCTCAGAGTCTTAACTCTCTATTCCTAATCGCTGTTCTGAAGTTGACAGTGAGTAAAAATATGGAATAATATAATATTATCAAGCTTCGTGGTGGTCTCAAACTATGAGGTTGCATTTTTACATGAAGATATGTGGGTTAGGTAAAAAATTGGTGCTTGTTAGGAGTACGAATGCTTTCATTGACTACTTTTAGTTGGGATAGAATTAGAGAAAAAGAGAAAAAAATATGTATGAAAAATTTTATTTTCTTAAAAAGAAGAGGAAGCAACAGACGCAACAACATATAGGGCTCGTTTGGTTCGCAGGAAAATGAAGGGGGAAAGTGTGGTCAACGGGAAAGTAATGAAATGCCTCTTGTTTGGTTGGAGTTTTCAAAGGAGAGAGATGGGAAAGTTGTATTCCCATGGGAATATGATTCCCACATTTCATGGGAAAGTCTTTCCCATGATAAACATGGGAAAGTTACTTTCCCATGAGGTGGGAATCACTCCTTTTTTATTTTTTTCCAAAAAAACCCTTCAGCATTAAAGAAGCATTAAAGAGGCATTAAAGACCTAATTTTTATTAAGGGCATAATAGGAATTATACATAACTTTCTTAGGAAAGTGGATGGTCAACCAAACATAAGCACTTTGGAAATTAGTCACTTTCCCATGGTTAACCAAACATGTCAAAAGTACTTTCCTAGGTATCCTCTTCCTAGGAATCTGATTCCCAGGAATCATATTCCTAGGAGGGAAAATACTTCCCGTGAACCAAACGAGCCCATAGTGAAATTAGAGTTGCAGACCAAATCAACTTTAAAAAAAGACAGCAAACGTCACTTATACCAGACACAGGTGAAGATCCATAAGTTTATTTTGCCTATCTAGCAATGTAGACCCAACCTTTTAGTGTCATTGGGTCGAGTCTTTGTTTGGTATTAGGTTTAGTGGTAGTAGGGCTTTCGCAGGCATCTTGAGCCTCATGAGTCTTTGTTCTATACAATTTGCTCATTAGCTTAATAAACTAATAATGGATCAATAAATAACTAATAATACCTAAACTCAGTTTGTACCTGAATTCAGTCATGTCAGCTTGTGCTAATAATATCTCACGCATGTTCTACATATTAAATATGATAAATATTAACCCATTTTTAAACAAAACAAATAGTTATTCGTTATCTTTATACAACAACATTTGATTTCTATATCTCTATTAACCTTATTTTGAGGAAGTGGAGATTTCTTACATACTGTTATTTATAGTACAAGCAAAGTCAATAGAATATTGGCTTATATTCTTATACGGACTTAAACCAGACCCGACCCGAACCTTACATGGATTTAAATTTTTTGGATTGGGACCGGATTATACATGGACCCGACCTAACCCGAATGACCCGTTGGATCAAAAATTGTAGCTGTGGATCCGACTCAATCCGATCTTCTATTGGGTTAGGTCTAGGTCCAACATTAAGACCCGAATAAGGAATTGGGTTGGGTCAGGGTTACTTATGACCCGGTCCAACCAAACCTATTTGCACCCCTAGAGGTGCAGTTTCACATGAGTTTCTGAACTTCTACCGGCAACGGAAGATTAGTGCTTAATGCTCGGTCCCTGCACCAATCTACAATATAACTGTTTTGACGCATTTCTATTTGAAATTTTTTTTTCTTTTCTAGAAGCAAAATTACAAGGTTATATCAAAACCATCTTAGGGGCAGGTTACGGAGAAGGCTTCATATCACCAAACCCAAACGAGTAAGATCAGTAAATAGACTCGGACCTTAGTCTTCACTTACCAAAATCGGCTATGATCTTGCTCATTTTAAACCACCGTAATATATATATATATATATATATATATATATATATATATATATATATATATATATATATATATATATATATATATATATATATATATATATATATATATATATATATATATATATATATATCAGCACGTGTTGCTCATCTCACCATCTCTGAAGGATGAGGCCTTGGCACGGGTGTTCCCATCTTACATGATGACCCATATAATGACCATCATAACGCAAGGGTATTGAGCTGATCAGATTTGATGGAGCTCCAACCGGCTACAGCATGCATCTACACGAGACCTTATTTTTTCGCACAGCCAACAGCAGGTAATTCTACTTCTTTCGCATGGATCTGGAAGTTCGAAATGCCTAACAGAATCAAAACCTTCTGTTGGGAATGGATGTGGCTTAGAAACGCGTACACCGTTTCAATAACTTAAAGTAGCGGACGATTAGTCAGTAGGGTAGGTAAAGTGGTAACCGTGAAAAGGTCGCAGTTGGCTTTCAGCAGCGCGCATGCGTTTTATTCATTGCACCTTTGCTCAGCTATATTGGCGGCTTTTAAACGGTGTATGAGGCCTCGGGCTCCCTCCCATCTTCTTTGCCTGCGGCGGTCAACTTAATGACCGACGCATTGGTGAGAGATGAGGAAACGGGCTCCAGTGGGCAAGGAATGGAAGACTATTCCAGTCGATCAAGATAACTCCATCACAAACTAGTGAGGAACGCTCTTTATTTTCTTAATGACATATCCATCTATACAGCATCAGCAGAGACTACAACACATTCAAGGAACCAGGGCGGCCTACGCAAATATTTCTCCATCAACTCACCCACTTTAATACTCAGATGGCTACCCCCTCCCCCTGGTGTGTTATCAAGATCAATTTTGATGGATATGTTTTTACAACAGCAGCAGCAGCAGCAGAAACAAAACAACAACAAAGAAAAAAGGATGAGGAAACAACATACTCAGACTAGTGTAGTTCTCCATCCATATAATATGGGTTGGAACCATTTATATTTCTATACGAATCTTAGAACGAAAACATCGGAAGGTTTAACAGAAAGCAGGGAGACCTGCTCTCGAGTGAAACATAACTTGATATGAAAAAAGAAAAATAATGGTAAAATTACTCTTTAACCTTTCGGTCCATCACCTTTCTACTTCATTTTCCATCAAAAAGAACAGTTCCCTCTTATTTTTTTTTTATTTTTTTTTTTTTGTTAACGGCGAACCTCTCTTCTTTTTCTTCACGGTGCTGATCCGATTTCTCTAAATCGCGGCTGTCAAAGTCAATACAGTGGCGCCGCTAATGCTGCAACTCTTTTTGACCTTCATACAGAATTTGCTTATTGCCATGCCTCCAGACTTGCGGAATCGTGCAATTATACAGACTCCCAACATTCCAACCTGTCCCCATCATCAGATGATGCTGTCTTGACTTCTGACTTCGGGGCCAGGAATATCCAAACGCCAACATTATCGGGCATCAGCTGGTCCTGATTCCAATCCGGCCAGCGGAGACCTTAATGACAAAGCCGGCCGCCGAACTCCTCAACCACGAGTCAGCGTTCGTATTGGATGACAGACCTAGCGGCAGTCGAAATAGAAAGGCAATTTGATCCAAAAGTTGTTTGAGTCTCGATAGATACGAAGACACCTGTTCTCTTCCCAGTTCCCACATGGAAACTCCACATATAATTAACCTATAAATAAACAGATGAAACGTACTTGCTGGCGTGCTAGATTAGAAACTAGAAAGCACATCCCGCTGTTTTTGAACAGCAGCGACAAGCATCGGTACGTCACTGAGAAACGAGTTTCTAGAAGCAGCCCCTATGCACAATACTATACGGTTCCTACTTTATACCACAGGGAGGAACAAGGTATAATCCAATAATATCTGCAAGAACCCGAACCTCATTCATGGATTGCATCACAAGTAGTTTCACATCCAAAGACCAAGAACACTACGAAAGGCTAACAAGATGCACATGGTTAGTGCATACTTTTGACAAGTAATCTTTCTTGTCAGGAGTGCATGTATAACCAAACAATTATTGGCAAACAACTTGCCCTTCTGTCTTTCTTGTTGGGAGTCCATGGCGAAAGTCAAAATGGACAAAAAGAAGGTCTCAGATGCACATTCTTTTATATTTCTGTCTTTATTACAGTAACAGGATCTCTGAAAAATACAATTTGTCTATCGCATAGTCATGACAACATGAATTGGTTGATGTAATAACTCTTCAGAAAATAGCTTGCTTGGAGAGCATCATCTCTTTCAAATAGACTTAACAGAGCTCAAATCAACTCGAGTGAACTTGAGAAGATCATCCACGAAAATGGCAACTTACCGTTTGTTTGGAGATAAAAGTGAGTCATGAACAACTCAGACGGCTCCTCACATCAAACCTGGTGTTATAATTAATTGATACACAATTATCTAATCCTGGCTATGACAAGTCCAGTGAGATCCCTACACAATATGAGAAAATAAATTTAAATAGAATATCAAAGTTCTATATGTCAAAAAAGATCAAAATGCAAAAAACAACAATTACTGAAACTCTTGATAAGCAGAACCTAGATGAACTCCCGACAGACCATCAAAAGATGTTCTATCTATGTGATCTCCTGCGATATTCTTCTTCTTCTTTCCTTACGCAATAACGGGAGGATGAATCTCTGTCAGGCTTCGGCCATCTGCCACTTCCTCGTCTGTATGGATCATCTTCTTGATTTGGTTCTAATTTGGACCTTTCAATGTGCTTCTCCCATCTTCGCAATCCAGTATCATCTTCCGATTTTCTTTCATCCCTTAGTCTCCCTCCAGATTTCTCACTTCCCCGTCTTTCCAGATTTTTCAGAGTCAAGTCACTTTGTTTTCGCTGGTCATAGCTGTACTCTTCAAAGGCATCTGATCTCAAAGAGTGGTGGCCATCTTTATCTCTTGATTTAGATTTCGACTCGCCCCCTATTACTCTACCCTGCTGAGTCTGGTCTGGGGCACCATGCAATAAATTCTTATGGCCCTTCGGATGATCCCCATACCTGTTGTGATCCCATCTCGAATTGCTCTCCTTGGGACCCCAAGCTGAGTCTGCGCATCTCTGAGATTTATAAGACAAACACATGTAAGCATCTCTGATGATCAAAAAAAAAAATTAACACAATCAGACTGAAAAAAGAAAAGGAAAAAAAATACACCCATTGCAGCTCAATATATTTCAATAATCCAGTGCCACATCCCCTTCAGGGTTAACTATGTAGTAACTAATATAAAAGTAGTATAACGAAGGAAACTAGTTACATTTTTCAGTAGTTATTGTTTGGCAGAAGACATTGGTAAGCAGCAAGGTTTCTAAAGGCGGAGATTTTGGCTCCCAATATGGGACCAATACCGATACAGACCAAGAATGGCTTATCTCAGCCATAACGATGCCTAGTAAGAATCCAAATTGGCGGAGATATCCTGAGATCTCAGTTTTCGTACGATACTGAGATACCAATAAATCCACCTATGGAACTGCTAAAGTATATTGTTATTATAAGTTTATCAAAGGATCTAATTAAGATAAAAATCCCAATCTCATGGGATCCCCTTTATCTGCGCTCTCCTTCTCCACCTTCTATTCCTAGTTCCTACTCCACCCATCTATCCACTACCATGGCTGCTCCACCAGTGATCATTAGCTCTCCACCACCTTCTTCCTTGCAAAGAAGATCTTCCACCATTTCCTCATATCCTTGTTTCCTCTTCTCCCTATCTCTCTCCAATTTACGTTTCCCCTTTTCCTGTCAGGACAAATCCCAGCATCCTACTCCACCACCTACTATTGCCCCAGCAACCACCATCTATGGCCCATCACCTATCACTTATGCACAAATCAGTGGCCATAATTAAATGTTTCAAATCATAAGCACTATATCACAAATTAAGAAAAGATTAAATCACATCATCCAATATATGAATCTCATATTGGCTGATATATTGGAATTTATTGGCTTGGATCAGCCAAAAGATAATAAGAGCTGATATTTTACTTATATCAGATCAGTCAGTGACGGACACCAATACAAACCAATATCTTCACCAAATCTCGGCCAAAACATTTGTAAGCAACAAAACAAACAGTAGAAAAATTAATCCAGTTCATTGATATCCTTGTTCAAACAGGTCTCCCAAATGTTGACACATGAACTAAGTAGACACATGGTCTGATCATTTAAACGTAACCTAGCCCTTAAAAATTGTGATTCCTAACCAGCATCCTAAATGCAATTGAGAAGGAAAAACAGAACCTGGGACACTTTGAATATATATCTAAGCAGTGAAGCATAAAATAATTACAAGAGAATGGTACTGGTATCAAAAAGTTCATTCCAAGTCACACTCATATATATGCATCTTAAGAACAAGCAAGGCATAAAGATGCGAAGACTCATCCAGCTAAGAAATTCAACTCGCCATATATATTTTAAACCAAATGCCACACAATGTCTGTGTGGGGTCAGGAAACTTAGTGCCAAACTACTTGGTTTCAATCCTGAAAGTTTTGAAGTACTTATAAGGCCAAGATGCACAAAATTATGCTATCAAGTGTAAATTGTTTGCACATGATTTACATTGCCTATCTCAAGTGGAACTTAAATACTTAGGCTGTTTCGTAGAATCAGCCATTTTATATTAATAATCTCATACAGCTAACCAAAAACTTGTAAAGATGTTACATGATTATATAATTTATACAAACACATACAGAACCATGCTATTATTCATTCAAGCTAGATAGTTTACCAATAGTAACATCATAGTGTCAGGCATCTTATAATGCCCAAGTAAACAGAAGAAAATCACTGAAATGCAAATTAATTCATTATAACAATGATACAGACATGCTAAAATTGGAACGAGCCATGACTATCTCATCAGATACCTGCTCATCATGAGAAAATTTGCATGAAGCTCCTCGGTTGCATTCACCCCTTTGGTAAGCATGACATACACCCCGTGCCTCCCTCTTTTGCTGCTCTTTCTCCTCATCTTCTTCCTCTTTTTTTTTGTAGCTACTGACATGATCAACCCTTACAATTCGACCAAGAATCTTGGCCCCATTTAAGTTATCTGCAAAAGAAGATTGATGTGAGATTGCTTTTAACCAATATAAACTGCAAGATATATCAAACAAGAGAACATATCAATAGCAGCAATAAATTCGGATAGACTTACCTACAGCAAGAATTGTACTCCTTTGATCTTCATATGCTAAGAAGGCAAAACCTTTGGATTTCCCAGTGCTCTTATCTCTAACAAGGTTAACATCAACAATCTCCCCATACCTGAAAGTTGCTCAAGAGCAAGCACATGAAGACCACAAATTATAAAAGCACTAAGAAAAGGCTAAGGCTTTTGACAAGAATCCAAGAAGGTAATCTAAAAATATGGCAAAAAGACCATGAATGTGGTGCAAAGGATCGGAATGAAACAAGTGGTGAAGACAATTTTAAAAGAGTCGAGCAACAAGAGCTTCAATCACAGCGACAATAGACCAGCAGAAAGAGCAATTCCCGGCAAGCAGTAGCAGCCAGGAGTTATGGACCGATAACAACGGTAGATGCTAGCGAACCATCATACCAAGACGATAAGTTCAGGCTTAGAAATAAATAATATTTTAGTTTCACATTCACATATTAGTTGGTGCGAGCTAATCTCAGAACCGAGCAAATCATAGCTCATCGAGGATGGCGAGTCCTGGATCTCATAAACCTACCCCAAAACACAGGACTTTTCTATTGTTCGGTGCGGGGGAAATATTCCTTCTTTGCGCTTCTAGTATAATAAATTTTATTGTTGCCGACTGACGAATGAATGCCTAATCCATCATGATGTTTTTATTCAGAACACAAAACTTACCTTGATTTCTAGATGTCCGACCAATCCTTGGTCTGGGAAAAAGGAATCAAGGAAGTTTAGAGTCACCTCGAGGATCGTATGATTAAAAAGAAGGAAGAAGGAAGATGGGCTCCTGTCCCGGCCACTATCTCGGCAGAGGAGACCCACGGCGCGGGGAATCGTGCTCCGCCGTTTTGCTTTGACATGGTGGTAAGGGAAAGGCTTATTCAAGAAGAGTGAAGCGAGAAGATGGGTGAATCGGCGGAGAGGACGTACTGGGCAAAGACGGCGAGGAGGTCGCCTTCGGTGAGGTCGTAGGGGATGCCGCCGACGAAGATGTAGGCAGAGTCCTTGTACCTGGCGTGCCACGATGCCTCCTCCGAGATCCCTAACGCCGCCTCCGTCGAATTTATCTTCTGCGTCCGCTTCACCAGCGTCAGAGGATTCATCTCGCTCTTCCTCTCTTTCCGTGGAGCGGGCGAGCGGCCGACCGACTGGGGAAGACGAGGTCGAGGAGGGATAGGAGAAGCCGGGGAAGAAGGCGGCCCAAGCCGAAAGAGGGTTTCCTTTTCTTTTTTTATTTGATTCTTTCCGAGCAAGCTTCGATCCTCAGCCGTTGAGATCCATCCAACGGCTCTTCTCTTCTGCGCGCACCCTTGCTAAGTGGCATGTTAATCTCTATGAAGAATTAGTAGACCATTACCATCGCAACTTTCCTCCCTTGTTGAAGAAACATAAATGCTTGCAAGCATTTTAATACTTCCTTTCCGAAGGCCTCTGATTTCATTCATTAATATGTATTATACATAATATGGTCAAGATGGGCAATCTTTTCGATCATTCCTGTAGGTCCCAATATGTAACTAGAAGAAAAATTCGGAGCAAAAAACAAACGCAGCTTATCCTGCAATCTTTTCCATCTTCCTCGAGTCTCGTCAAAGCTCGATTTTGAACCCTACTCATTAGATTTTTTTTTTCTTAATAATAGGGAAGGGAATAAAAAGAGGGGAGTAAATTAGCAAGGAAAAATGTCTTATTATATAGTTCGCAACGGTCCCATACACTAATACGCCATGCATGCAGGCATACGCTCAGTCCGTATCCAGGAAAAAGCCTAATTTCTAACATACCAAGACTGCTAAATGAAAGAAAAAAAAGCTGTCGCAGCAAAACCGTTATCTGAAGCAGCGATGATCGAAAGAGGGGTAGTGTCTGAGGTCGAACCCGTCGAGCAGGAGCCATGGTTGGGATCTCGGTCTCTTTCCAATCTCATCGTTGTTCTCAGTCGCCCGTACCCGTATGCAAGCAAGAAAGTGGAGGACGGCGTCACGTGGGCTCAGCGTTGCTTTTCTTGCGATTCCAAATCATGGTCCACTCGGAATCGTGCCTCCTCTTCCATTCCCCAGCCCAACCTTTTTCCCGTACCTCGCCTTTTTCCGCTTTCTTGTTTATTTCGCCGCTGGATCTTGGTTTTTGATGGTTACCTTTTCGGGATCTTGCGAGCTCCGATCATATCCTTCCCAGGCCTGTACTCCTTTCCATCCTTCTCCACCTCCTTCCACACCATAAAACAAAGGGTTAATCCCTTGGAAACTTTGTATTTGGGTGACTGAACCGACTGCCGGCCCTCCTCCATTGGGTGGATTTGGGTTCTTTTCGAGCAGAGAATGTCGATGAAGGGCGTGGACGAAGCCTTCCGTGGCGCTGGAGCAAAGACGTATCATCTCCTCCTTTCTTTCTCGATTGTTAATTTATATCTGTGCTCTCTCATCCTTCCGTCTTCTCGAGCCCTTTGCCTCCTTAACACACGCTTGGCTCTGCCGATGGGCAAAGAGAATTGACGGCGCATATGCCGTCGTGCTGTCTCTTTCTGATTTGTTAGCTTTTCCGGTTATTACTTCCCCTGTCCTCGGCCGTGTATTGTTCTGTTCGTAGGATGCCGGATTCCATGCCGTGGCATGGACAAGAGGGGAAAGGGATGCTCGACCTAGCGAAGAGGCCATCTTCGTTCTGATCAGCATCGAATCGTTGCGTCATGCTGCAAATTAACAAGATTCCATCGCGCTGATGTTTAACGATTCTCACTTTTGGAATACTCGCTAGCGTGCAGCATTACAGGCGTCTTGGTCGACGGCTTTATGATATGCTTTCTTCTTCTTGGTTTTTTTTTTTCCTTTCTTTTCTTCCTTGTTCGCAGGGGCCTGGAAGTCTGGGGCATGGAGAATAATGGTCGTCTGGTTCCGATGCCAAAGTCTTCCCACGGGAAGTTTTTTTCTGGGAGCGCGTACATAATCTTGAGTGTGAGTCGCCTGCTCATTTCCAATTTGTACAGTAAAATTTCTAGCATTCGATTTTTCTGTTTATCTCGCAACTCCGATGCCGGCCGATCAAGAACTCCACCACCTGAGCCTAGTTCCTGTTCATGCTGTCGCTGGAACAGACTGCTGTGCTTAAGAGCGGACTTACATGTCATGATATACACTACTGGCTGGGGAAGGATGCCAATGAGGTTTGCTGGCTGATATTATCAATTCCGCACCTGCATATTGTATGCCTCCGTGACCGTATTTTCTTTTTTGCTGCATTCCCGTTCTTCCATTGCCAGGTTGACGCCTCGATGGCATCTGACAAGGCGATTGAACTGGATGCAGCGTTGGGCTCCCGTGCAGTCCAGTACCGGGAAGTCCAGGGATTTGAGACGGAGAAGTTCTTGTCGTACTTCAAGCCCTGCATCATACCCCTTGAGGGAGTTTTCTCTTCCGAGCTGCAGGGTCTGGGAGGCAAATCCTACCGAGTCTCATTGTTAAGCTGCACAGGGGACCATGTCGTTCACGTTAGAGAAGTAAGGAATATTAAGCAGTAGTCTCAAGAATGGTGTTTGTTCATTCTGCTTTCCCTCTCAAACTTTGTTTGTCGAATTAATGAAATATGATCCCTTACTTGATTCCACATGTAAATTATCTTCATCTCTTGACAATTGGCTAGTGCTTTTGGGCTATTAAGAAAAGGGCTACTGCCTGCTTTGTGCTCTCCAGGTGCCACTCTCTCGTTCCTCCTTGAACCACAGTGATGTATTTATACTCGATACGCAGTCTAAAATCTTTCTATTCAGTGGCCGCAACTCCAGCATGCAAGAAAGAGCTAAAGCTTTGGAGGTTGTTCAGTACATAAAAGAGAACCAGCATGGTGGGAGGTGTGAAGTGGCAACATTAGGTAGGATTGCTCTGTAGTTTTAAAAAGACTTGTTGCAGCAAACACTAATTAACCATCTGTACAGAGGATGGGATGCTTGTCGGCAATTCCGATTCTGGAGAATTCTGGAGCTTATTTGGAGGTTATGCTCCCATTACTGGGGATCGACCTGGTACGGATCAGATGGAGACTAATATGTCATCCACAAAGCTTTTCTGGTGAGATTTGCTGCGAACTTTACCCAAATGAACATGTGTAATTGTGGGCCTTCCATGCCAGATGTCAATCCTTATGCTAATTGTTGAAGATTTAAGCTGTTTGTTTTGAACATTGCTGAAGAATTATGAATGATGCTAATTAGAAATTTTGAACTTTCAGAATGGAATATTCGACAGTTTCTGCCCTCTTTTTTTTTGATTAGGATAAATAAAGGAAAGTTGTTTCCCATGGACGCCCCTTCCTTAAATAGAGGGATGCTGAGTTCAGACAAGTGTTATATGTTGAATTGTGATGCTGAGATCTTTGTTTGGATGGGAAGGATGACATTAGTCTCTGAAAGGAAGACATCTATTTCGGCCATAGAAGTAAGAAGCTTGAACCTTGCTTTTTCATATTGTTGTCTGCTTGTTGCTCAAAAGATGACTTATTCCTGTTGCTGAGATATTTTTCCATACACGTTGCACCAGAGAGTTAAGAGAGATGCACGTGTATATCCATATGCATTTTTGAAGGTCATAGTAATTGTTATTGACATTAATTTTTAGCGGGGACTAATCGGCATATTGATGATATGGATGCCTGGCTACTGTATCCGTAGGATACCTCCCACCTGGCTAGGAATCCCATGAGAATGGGAGGCAGAAGGGAGAACTAGGAGTGATTGGGAAGCCTGTTACTCCCATAATTAATAATCCTTAGATCTTCAAGATACAATCCATCAAAAGTGTGAACTTTGTTATCTTGGTAATCTTGGTATTGCAGCATTAGTGGCCTTCCAACCCCTTTGCCCTTCTTCCTGCTATTTCCTCTCCTCATATGATCCTGGCAAACAAGATGGCAGGGTGTTATACACCATTTACAAAGTCTTGCCATCCAAATGTATAGATGTCGCATCTGTATAACTCACATAGAAAGCTTGCCCCGAAACTGTTTGATTGTAAAGGCAATTGCAACCAGTTTTCAATCTTCAGTCTAGTCTGTCATTGTATCAGGTTATCTTTATTTCTAAATATATTCTTTTACAAAACAAATGCAAATTCCTGAAGAATGCAGATATGTGGGCTCTTGTTCTTGTTAAACCAGTCATCATTCTGTACAGGAAATTGTGCATTCACAAGGGAGGTCGACGAGCACTCGTACAACTTTCTTAACTGAAGGGTCTGAAAATGTGAAATTCAAGTCTTACTTTAGTTGTTGGCCCGAGACTCTGACCACCAACTTGTATGAGGAAGGACGAGGGAAAGTGGCAGGTGATCTCCGACCATCTGGAATTGTATATTTATGTACAGTTTTTAATTGACCAATGATTACTTTTTGTATAAATGATATTTAAGAAATTGTCAGTTTTGGTGTTTCAGCAATATTTAAGCATCAGGGTTATGATGTCAAAGAACTTCCTGACAATAGCTCTCAGCCATTCATAGATTGCTGCGGTGATCTAAAAGTAAGTTTTTTTAAAAAGGTTCTAGTGTATTTGCAGTTACTAAACAATTATTTTAGCAGCCATTCCTTGATTCTGGAACTAATGTAAATTAGGTTTGGCGGGTGAGTTGTCATGGTGTTTCCCTTGTTCCTGCTGGGGAACAGGGCAAGCTTTACAGTGGAGACTGCTATATTGTGCAGTATACTTATACTGGAAATGAGAGAGATAATCACTTGTTTTATGCATGGCTTGGAAAGAATAGCATATTGGTAAGGCAACTCATGTTAAGAGCAGAGTTTCTTTTGCTGTTTTTTAAATTCCCAAATTTTACTTGTAATAAATTTTGGGATTGTTATCCATGCACAAAGGCATGGTTGATGATCACTTTGTAATGAAAAATGACGTCTACTACCATAAATGGAACAGTTGAATATGAATTTGACTACCTAAATATAGACTTCCTATAACCCAGTACAACACCAGCAAAGGCATATAACATGTTGATGAACCATGCATATTCCTAAAATACTAGTTTCTTCGAGACACTAACATTATTACCTCTGATATTGTTATAAAATTAGAATTATTGGGTCTTGCATCTCAAATTTACCATCCAATCAAACAACTATATAAAATTAAGTAGTCTCCTGCGGCCCTGCCAAACTCTCTATTCTGTTCTTTCAATGTCACATCATTCCCATTCATGTATTTTGTTTAATAGGTAACATACCTGAATTGATATTAGATAATATATGAGTTTTGTTTCGGTACATTTTTTCTTTGAACTGTCCATATTTTCAAAATCAACAGTATAGATCTCTTTTTTAGATATCCTCATCCATGTCTTTTGTTTGATAGGCAATGTACCTGAATTGTTTTAATCAAATATGTGAATCTTGCTTCTGCACTTCTTTTTTGAACCATCCATATTTTCAAAATGAACTGTGTAAATTTCATTTTTAAATTGATGGAAACTAGTATACCTCACATTTACCAATTAGGAATGGAAAAGTATGTGTAAATTTTTCCAAATATAGGACTTTTTATGACAAATCAGTCTCAGTCTATATTGAACCCATAGTTGCTTGTGCTCTCTCTCTTTCCCTCATGGACACTTTATTCCCCCTCTCTTTCTGTCTCAGTGCAGGGGGCTTGGACTGGTCTTCGCTCTCTATCTCTTCCATCCCAAATTGGGGGAGGTCTCTCTCTCTCTCTCTCCCTCTCTCATCCTGGATTGGGATAAGGAGAAGAACTTACCATTTCTCGCTTCTTCCTCCCTCTTTCTCTCTTGTGCGCATGCCCTCGCACGGGGTTCGAAGGCCAGGGGGATTGGGGGAGGGCGTGTGGATGGGAAGGCCTCAACTGGCTCTCTATACCTGCTTTCTCTTTCTCTTTTGCACACGGCTGAAAGGGGGTTGGATGTAGAAGATGACCTTGATTGGTTTAACCAGTTGATATGTGATGTGCCAGTCTTACTCATATTAAATTCAGGGATTCAGATTAAACATAAAAATAATTAGATAAAGAAAAATGTGTTGAAGTGTGTATTAAAGTAAAGCTCCTAATACTTTTGCATTTCAACTGGCATTACAAGCTAAAAAATTCAAAGCAAATATTTCAAATACATTTTATTACCCTTTATCTTTGGCTGCAGGAAGACAGAGTTGATGCAATCTCTTTTTTGAGCAGCACGGTTGATTCAGCAAAGGGCTGTTCAGCCATGGTTCGTGCTCTCGATTCAGTTGTTGCAACTCTTTTCTGCCACGTGATTGTCATCTTGATTTTATTGGACTCTGTAACATTTGATTCAACAAGAATGAATTATTAATTTTATTTTTATTCAACTCTTTTCCGCCGCATAATTGTAATCATTCAACAAGAATTGGATTGTCATTCATAATTTCGTACATTGTTTCTTGTGTTACACTTGTGCATTTGCTCCAATAACTAATAGTTTCCTATGGTGCATATTCTCCCTAGTCTGAAAAATATTTTTCCTCTCATTCGAATGCAGGCTCAGATTTTTGAAGGTAAAGAGCCAGTACTATTTTTTGCAATTTTCAAGTCACTGATCATTTTCAAGGTGCATATGACCGTATCTATGAGGAGCTTATTTGATTGATTTCAGATTGCTATTTGTATCTGACATCTGAGCAATAAAATAAGATATACATATGCTTCTCTTTCCGTTTGTTTTTGGCATTTCCATGTAGGGAGGCATGAGCCCGGCATATAAGAAGTCCATAACACAGAGGGGACTTACTGATGAGACATATGATAAAGACAGCACAGCTTTATTTCGAGTTCAAGGAACAGGACCTGATAATATGCAAGCCATCCAGGTTGATCAAGTGAGTAGATTGTTCATTAAAAAATTTTAAAAAAGGGCCAGGGTTCTCTGTTAGCTAATGGCCAACAGAGATAAAATCTCCTTTTCAATGATATATAGACTATAGAGTGATTGGACCATATATGTCTGATACATTTTTCCAGAAGTCCAGCTGTGTCGTCTGATTATGGATCTTTTTCAAGTTTATAAACATTTTTTCTTGGAAGAAGCCGATGTTTTTCTTTAAAGAATTAGAGTCTAGTAAAGATAGGTCCTTACAAATTCATTCCTTTCCATTTTTGATATTGTTCTTTTAGGCAGTTAGTGAAATAATGCATCTTTGAATGCAAAATAGGCAAATTTTCTGAGACAAGGAAGGACTATAATCAATAGTTTACACCAATGGTCCTTGTTCCATCTTTCTTGTGCTGGCCTTATGGATCAGTGAAAGACCCATCAAAGTTTCAAAAAAAAAAAAAAGGATTCTCAACCAAATGTCAACCATCTAAGTTGGTGTCCAAAACAAAGAATTGCAGCTACTGAACAGAGAGACCCGCTATTTATTGGTTATGTTATTTATGTCCATGCAATCAGGAAGCTGTTGTCTAAACTCTAAAGTTTAGCCAGATATGGGAAAAAACATCTAGACAAGGATAGAAGAAAAGCTTTTGAAAGGAACTGCATTTGTCTCTGAGGCATAAATTAAGGTTACGTAGCCAACATTAAATAAAACAGCCAAATTCTTCTCCCACTATTTTGGGTAATTGTCTCTATGCTAAGATATGAGACAAATTTAGCATGAGACAAGCATCGTAATATGTATATCTAGCATTCACAAACTGCATTATTTAATTATTCTATATTACTGTTTTATAAGGACATGCCATGCTTGACCAATTAAACTAAATAATTATGAAGAGCAAGTTTTGTCATACCATCTATCTGGGTTAGCTTTATGGATCATAGTTTGTTGTTGCTTCTATCCAAAGCCAATTCCTCTCTCCAAGCTTGTGAATATTGGACCCATTTCTTCCTTCCCATGATGGCAATATTTGGCTCACAACTGACCCCACACATGACCAAATCATTGCAACTGGTCTTCCTTATCAGATCCTTCATTTTGGGGGACTGAAACCTTTCTCTAACATGTCTAGGTCCATGAGTCCCATCTGTACAAACAGCCATTGCACAATACTAATCTATGCTATGCATTTCATCTTATGTGATCTTTTTCTACACAAATTCTGGGCGATATATCAGGAAACATATTATCATTATCCCATATCATCATAGTTTCAATTACATGCACTGATTCCATAACAACACAATTGCAAATTTCCACTTGGTTTAATCCTAATCGGGAAATCTCCATTGATGGCTCTGTATATATGCTGACAAATTTGCAGTTCATGTATGTTATTGGTCCAATTTATAGTTAGGACCATTTCTTTCGGAACTTCCTTCAAACTTTTAACTTTCACTACATCTAAGTCTTAGCAATCAGCACTAAATCATCAAAAATAACATTCACCGGGGAGCCTCCTTTTGAATGCTGACAGCAGATAGGCTAAAATAACAAAAAGTAGAAAGAGAGCCAAAACCAAGTACATACCACCACAGACAGCTCCCCGGCTCTGTTTTCTTGCCCGTATACCGCCTTCATTAATGTCTTACACATTGTCAGTGTGCCATATTGTTTTATTAGAATTTAATACTTGAAAAATGTAAATAAAATTGTTGGAAAAAGAAAGCTATCTTTGTGTTTTATAGTCAATAAAATGTTCTTATAATGACCTGGAAGTTAAAATCATCTATCAAATAATTTAAACTTGGCTACTGAAATTAGTTCCAGAATCATTTACATCCTATAAAGGGGTTCCAAATTAAAACTTCATCCTTTGTCCTTTCTGAACATTCTGCATTTTTAGTCTCAAAACTCACTTTCGTTCTTCTGGATGTTGGCTGAAACTTTCCCAATAAATTCTCTAACAACTTTTTTCGTCATCTTTTATCATCCTATTATTTGATTTCATCACCAAATATATTTATCAGGTGATTGATAATTTGGATAGTTTGAATGAAAGCATAATGATGGTTGCAGGAAAAGCCTTTTGCACTTACATCAGATGTTTTTGTTGGTCATGACCTTGAAATGTTCATTAACAAATATAAGTTTCAGGTCTCCACTTCACTTAATTCCTCATACTGTTACATCTTGCAAGATGGATCTTTTATCTTTGCTTGGACAGGAAGCCTTTCTTTGCCAAGCGATCATGATCTGCTCAACAGGATGTTGGACGAGATAAATGTGAGTAGCTATTACTTAACATTGTCGCTTATGCTTCTTCCTTGCCTAGATAAATTTTGGATTAGTATTTTATGTGCTGTACGCATCAACTAAGTCAATCTCCTCAACTGAACTGCTGTTAATTTATGATGGCATCTAAGAGGTTTTAAAAAATTTAAACCATGAATTTAATTAAAAGAATATTTTCGCTTGTGTCTGTTCTAGCTAAATGACATATAAATTGTGACTAAGATTTAGTTTTCACCTGCCTAAGCACATCTCATTGGACATGGAACCTTAGGAGTCTTGCCTGTACATCCCTCCACATACACATGCTGTACTTTGTTGCCTCATCAACTGCTATCCATAACAGTTTTACTAAATAATTAACTTTAGTTTGAAAATGAAGATGGTGATTATTTTTCAGAAAATAAAGAAATGAAATGGTGATTGGGTTTATATCTGCATAGACTTGCACACACCACACATATTTGAAAATTTGCTTGCAATGAAAAAAATTAGTATTTTGTTGTATATTTTTAACAAGTAGGACTGCCAATCAAGGTATGCCATACCATACCGTACCAGTACCAAACCGGTATGCGGTACAGAGTGTGTACCGACACTTGGTATACTGAACTAGCCCCCGTAATAGGCGTACCACATTCGGTATGCCGAACCGACCTCCGTATTGGGTGTACCGACATAGTAACAAGGAGGCACTGGTATGGGGTCCAATACCAAGACGGCATTTTGCTACCAATCAAAGGTATGAGACCATCTAAGAACCTTTATAGGTTAAATACTCATTGTTAAGGAAATAAGGTTTTTATGAAACTACTGACTTGTTCCTAGTTCTCCATCCAACAAAATCAATGCAATCGCCCAAAAGAGGAATGTAGAGGCAAACTGTCTGCTTTTTGCAAAAGAGGAACTGTGGATGTTGCGGTTATTGACTAAAAGAAAAGAAAAGGTCGTAAATTAAAGCATGGTGCCTTTCTATAAAGAGATGTTAAAAATTGTTTGAATCACAATGTGTATATCTGAGTCTTCTATTTCTTGTTCGCAAAACAATGCATTTAGATATTAGGAAGTTTTAAGTTCATATGTCTGCAACATATTCAAGTTACCTATACAACCTAAAGTTTTGTCCAGAATTGAGTTCTTTTCTTAACTGTTTCTTGCACATTGAGAATGCATGTCCAGTTCAAACTAAGCACCTCATACAAGATTTAAATAGTAGTATTATTTGGAGTTTTATCATCAAAAAGAGGTTGAGTGCTCTCAGTTCCTTTTCTGATTTTGTATGTTGAAGAAAATGACAGATCATTCCTTCCTGCGGTCCTTGTTACCGTGCTTGATTGTCCTATCTGACCATTACTTGATGCTGGTGGCAGCCCCTGAAACAACCTATGTTGGTAAGGGAAGGCAGTGAACCAGATATCTTTTGGAGTGCATTAGGTGGAAAAGCTGAGTATCCAAGGGAAAAGGATATCAAAGACTACACTGAAGATCCACATTTGTTTACCTGTGTCTTTACAGAAGGTGAATGCACTATAATTTTGCAGTAATTTTGTAGTCTTTGATAATGTGTTCTTCCCTGATTCAGATTTATATCAGCCATAAATTGCTCTAAAGAGCATGTCTAATGCCAACTTATCGTTCTCTGGCTATCATATGGCTTATTACCTCTTCAGGTGATTACAAGGTATTCTTCATTTATATAATGCCCCCACTTCTAAATATTACTAGTCCACAGGAATATGTAATGAGTGATTTACCCAACACTTTGTATCTATCATGTGCAAATAATTCTAACATTTCATGCCACAATGTAGATGTGAAGTGGTTCCTAGCTTAACTATTTCTGGATGTGAGTTTGCTGTTAGAATCTAATGGAGTAATGTTTTCTATTTTGGTGGTTGGAACTTCTTTGGAGTTGTCCTAGTAAATCCAAATTAATAGGCAAACTGATAGAAATAAAAAACCTTCCTTACTAGGGGCCTTATGGTCAATCAAATTTGCACAATCTTTTCAATGGCAATCATGATGAGTAAGTGAATCTATCAGATTCTTGCAATGCCCGAGCAAACCTTGGTAGTGATAGTATAGTTGCTTAAGATTTTGCTGAGTTGTCACATCAACATGGTAATTCTTGATAAAAGTAATTAAGCCATGATAAATCTCCAAAGATCTGATGCAGCGCTTGTGAAAGATTTCTATTTGTTATCTTGTATATTGCAGATGAAGAGTTGAAATGCTGCAGAAGAAATGATAGTCTACAAATACAGCAGTGTAGACTTATGATAGTCTATAGATATGTTATATGAGATATAACATAGATTGCTGTCAATTATATATCTATGCAACTCATATCCCTAACGAATGAACCAACGGAAATTATACAAGTGCAATATCGTGCAGTAATTATCCCATCATATATATATATATAGGGCTCCTTGTTTACGATATTTGTAGATAACAAAATATTGATCAACACTAACATAGATCAATCACAATGGCAACTATAAAGGTTCCTGCTAATATCTGTTGACAGGCATTATATATGCATTGCAAACAATACGAATATAACAGTCAGAATGACCATTATTTGACATTGCCTTTATTCCATGGTTTTAAAATTAACTTTGAATAATATTTTTTAGAATATATTTACAAAATCATCAAACACATGATGCAAGAAAAATATAGCACTGTTTTATTTCTATGCCAGTAAAAATCATTCTATTGTAGAAATGTTCAACTTTAAAAGTAGGTTTTCTACTTTACCTTTTCTTAACCTCATGATGACTCATTAACAGTTATCAGCACCTTAGATGTTTTAAGACGGTTGGCATGTGAGCATAAAGATGTTATAGACTGTGAAATGACTGAAGTTAGATTGCATCAGTGGGGTGAAAATAGACAATAAAGGTTTTTTTTAATTAAGATATTGTTTACTGGTTTCTACTTTTAACATCATTATGGGAGGAGCTGAAGTATATAGTATGGGAAAAAAAGATTCACATACAATTTACATTTGCTTTATTGTATTGTATAATGAAGAGAAAGATGGAAATGTTCATGATAGATTAAAATAGGGTTATTAAAGTAGATATTCACTTCTGGTATGTTATGTGATTCCAAATATTATGGAAACTTGAAGCAATATTTTGCAAGAGAGTCACAGAACAATTTCTATTATATTCATAGTTTCTATGAGATGATAGGCGAAAGCTTATCAATTTATGATCTGTATATCTCAGGGCAAGGAGATATTCAATTTCACTCAGGATGATTTAACTACGGAGGATGTATTGGTACTGGACTGCCATGATGAAATTTATGTCTGGATTGGCCTGCATTCAAATGTTACATCTAAAGAGCAAGCCCTGAATCTTGGCAAGGTAAAATGTTTTTCTTACTAGTAGCAAATATGTTATTCTCCTATCCATTAATATTTTACCAATTGTCATGTCCTAAAACTGATAAGTGTCATTCTACGCATTTCTCTGCTTTTCCCTTTTCGCCTTTCTTATACTCGCAGAAATTCCTTCAAGCAGACATTCTTCAGGAAGGACTATCGATAGATGCAGCTGTATATGTTATTGCAGAAGGAAATGAGCCTCCATTCTTCACTCGTTTCTTTCACTGGGATGATTCGAAGGCTTATGTATGTATATCATTTCTCATAACAAATTATATTCTGTTTAGACAGATATAGATATCCATGTTACATATTCCATTATCTGGTTTGTTATTAGGAAGACTTTACAGTGCTTAAGAGAAATAAGTGAGATGGGTGAGTTTCACCCACCTTTTCAAAATGATACTCATATATCCATCTAAATTTCATTCACTTGTAGATGCACGGGAACTCATACGAGAGGAAGCTCGCCATATTAAAAGGATCTTCACAAAATGTGGAGGTTAGATATTGACTTTGTTGGCTCTTGATCACCATAATCTTGAAAGTTTTTCACATTGTACATACTCTTATATACATCTGCCTAAATAGTATGCGAATATTGTTTTGACTATAGGTTTATCTTCTCAATGTCATGAAATTCAGGTTTGTTAATGAGATGAAGTTCATGCGAGTATATGGGGTTTTATTACATAATTGATATAAACAAATGTATCAACCTAGATGATATGTAAATCTAAAATATGAAAATTTGCCCAGTTAGTTCGCTAGTATGCTTTATGTGACATGCAAACCACTGAATACCAATTCTATTATTGATGCATGTATCATGCATTCTAAATTTCAGATACTTATTTTTCGATTTCTAAGTTTATGGTGCCTGCTAAATGTGCTTTTACAGGCACCTGATAGAGGCTTTCGGAAGGCATTTAAACGATACTCCTCTGAACATACCCCAGACGGCTCTGGCAGAAAATTGTCCATTTCTGATGGGTTGTATGTGAGAGGTGAGTCATTGGCATCCCGTTTTTTGGCAAGTTCGAACCCAAAAACATTTATTGCTTACTGAACCCAAAAACATTTATTGCTTGCTGAACCCAACTACAGTTGCAAGGGAGCTTCTCACAACTTCTTCTACTTGTTTAGTTATTAAACCTCCCAGGTTTGCATGTTGAGAGTTTTAATTTATGTTTGCATCAAAAAAACCTTATATCATGTTAATCTTTCAAAAGGTGGTTCACATATTACCCTTGCTTGGCACCTAAAAGTGAAATGATTTGGCAGGGTATCCAGTTTCACATGTAATTTTCCAAAAATATAGATCTTTTTACTTGCTTGTCAGTAACTTGAGTGCAGTTGCGAATATGATATACAGACAGTACCCAATTATCCAGTTAGTATGAACAAAAAAAGAGAGTAAAAATATTCAAAAATTTTCATTGTAACTTTTTTATCTTACTTAAATGTCTTGTATTAGTTTTCAATGTCATACTTTTATATGAATGCGTTCTACAAATCACAAGGCTAAATACTAAAAAGAAAATTCTGAGGTTTTTTTTCAAGCCATTGTTGCCTGTATGTTTGTCCATTGCAGATGGGTCATCTGATTCTTCCTTAGTAATGGAAGAGCCAAGTTTTAATTCAAGAAAAGTTGAAGAAATCATATTGGAGTACTGCGAAGACAATGACACGGATGATGTATTGGAGAAGTTGCCATATGAACTCCTTAAAGTGCCATCAAGCATGCCAATAACAGGCATAGATGTAACCAGACGAGAGGTAATATTCTCGGCATTCTTCCATTTAAAAAATATCAGACAATGTAAGAGTTAATAAGCCTTGTTGCGTATAGTTACAAGCTGATTTGGTAAGCAAGCCCATGCTAGAAGTTTTAATATACTTCAGTGATGGAGCTGTTGCTTTCTAACAACCAGATATTATTTAAAAGAGGATTAAGTATTGGTATAGCATATGCATATATTAAAAAGAATTTTGTACTATCGAGAAGGCAAACTGTAGGTTCAACCTGAGACTGTGTTGGGCCTGCGGGCACATATAATATGTTCTCTTTACTAAGGATCATCTGTATATGTACTAATATATGTAACAAATTTTTTTGTTTAATGAATTTTGGATGTTTGACCTGCTTATTAATTCAAGCTATTTCTGAAATATTCATTCAAAAGTATAATTCTTTGTTATTTGGCACATAGATTAGCACTCCATTCATGGCTAGGGCTGTTAACGAGCCGAGCCGAGCCCGAGCCTCCGCAGGCTAGGCTCGGCTCGTTTCACCAACTCCCCGGCTCGGGCTCGGGCTCGGTACCGAGCCCAGTATTAGGCTCGGGCTCGGGCTCGGGCAGCACAGCTTGGGCTCGGGCTCGGGCTCGTGAAGCTCGTTTGCCCGAGCCCGAGCCCGAGCGGCGAGCCCGAGCCCGAGCCCCATCTCCGTCCCTGTCTCCGTCGACCGTCGGAGAGAAGAACGAGCAGCCGCCAGCTGAGCTCGGTTCTGGCGGCTCGTCGGAGAAGAATGAAGGAAGAAAAGAAAGAAAAGAAGAAGAAAAGAAGAAAGAAGGATAAAAAGAAAGAAATATAAAAAAAAAAGAGAGAAGAATGACTCACCTCGTCGCGTGCGGCGGCCGCCGGCTTCGGCCGCGAGCACCGCCGGCACGGGCTTCGGCCGCAGGCACGGCCGAGGACGCCACGAGCTCGGCCGCGGCCCGATCCTCCTGTGCAAGGGACTCCCCTCCTCTGTGACTCTGTCGCAGTCTCGCCGCCGTCGCCGGTGGAGGAGTCGGCAAAGAGGGGGAAAAGAGAGAGGGAGAAACGGAGAGGAAAGAGGGGGAGGAACAACCCTATCCAGTCTCCGATCGAAACCTCCAGAACCGAGCTCGGCATCGGCGGCGGAGGGAGGCAGCGAGGCATCGGCGGCGGAGGAGGAAGGCGAGAGGGGAGGGGAGGGACACTCGGAGGGGAGGAGGGGAGGGACACCCGGAAGAGGGGAGGGGAGGGACACCCGGAGGTCCCGGACGCTTCTGGAGAAACCCAGAACTCAGAAGAAAGGAGAAGAAAAATAAAAAAAAAGAGGAAGTGGGACTAATTAACGGATTGGGTTTGGGTTAACGGGCTAAGTCCGAACCCAAACCAATCCAATTCGATTTTGGAGTCCTCTTTGGGGCTCGTTTGGGCTCGCGAGCTGCTCGGGCTCGAGCTCGGGCTCGGGCTCAGATTTAAACGGGCCTCATTTTGGGCTCGGGCTCGGGCTCGTTTGACTAACGAGCCGAGCTCGAGCCGGGCTTTTACCGAGCCGGGCCCGAGCCGAGCCCGAGTAGCTCGGCCCGTTGACAGCCCTATTCATGGCGAGGTTTGATGAGAAATCTGTTTTTTATAACTGAGTAGGCATTCTTTCACGTAGTGCTGCTGCAAATTGTCTTTCTGAGTTGATAGTTTACCAATTTTCTTGTAGAACTCCAACTATTTTTCAACTTGCAATGATGCACCTACCAAGAGTTCTAGAACTTCTTGCTTTACTGCACTTGTTTTGTCAAGACTATGGGGTACTGGTGCTCTGCATTTTATCATGCGTGCATTTCCACTGAGAGTTTAATAAGTTCCAAGGTTTAATTAACCTTGTATTAAACAAAGTTATGAGACCTAATGCAGCAAATCTTTCCACGTGTTATAACCCTAGGAATGACGGAATAAACGATTGAAAAAATAAAAGTGAACAGGCAGGAATAACATGCCAGAATTAAACCTGGTCCACCCGATAAACATGCTATACCCATGGAGGGAAGTGAGAGATCCACTATGATAAAGTATAACAACAGTTGGCCAGAAAGAAAACACGTCTGTTAACCCGTCAAGCTTTGGTACACCTCACTTGCATGCCCAAGAGAACTTTCCAAGAGAAACTGATGACAACTTGAGAGAAGGTGGAACAAGAGAAGCCTAGTTTAAGCCGAGTCACAAGAATCTGGAGAATCCTTGTATGAGGACTGCAAGAGAGAGGCATTCTCCAACCACCACCACCACCCCATGTGACCCCCTTCCCCAACTAAAAGCCAGAGACACTATTCCATACCTCACCATGATTCACATTACTGTATTACGAACTTGAGCACCCTCTCCTATCCTTCGGTGACCCAAGGGAAATCATGGAACTTTCTTCATTTCCAAAGTGGCTCATTGTTTGAGTCTGAAGCAGGCTGTATTTGCTCTATCTTAAAATGCCATGAGAAGCCATGTTTTCCAATTCCACTGTCATGTACGAAAATAACATAAAAGAAAAAAACAAAAATAACACTAGATAATATTAAAGATTTAGAAATTGTATTCATAATTCACATGATACTAACACTAGTATCCCCCAAATTGTATACACCTACCTAACAAATGAAGGGTTTGATGGTAATGATTATGCCTATTTTTAATGATACATGGCTCCAAATAGATCGGATGAGACTTGTTTGTTACAATTTCTTGGATATCTAAGTTTGTCTTTTTTTAATAATTTTACCAGACTTTCTGATGATTGGACATAACTTGATAACTCCTTGACACTATCCTTGGTGCCATGATTGCATGATGTGTCTGTGCTAAAGCTAAAGTTCTTGGAGTATGGTCATCATGTTTGCATTTGTTGCGGCACCTACTAGAAGTCTAGAACAGTATTTGCTTTAACACACACCACCTCCCCCCCCCCCCCCCCCAAGTCATTCCTCATTATGGAATGAGTGCTTTCCAGCTTTCAAGGCATGATAAGGAGATCCCTTCGCACAGGTTTATTCCAGTGGATGAAAATTGTTAGAATTAATTTGCAAGTAGCTGTACTACTTATGAGATATTACTCAGTTAATTATATGTTTAGTGCATCTTTTCTTCTTTGCTGTCATGTTGGATAATGATGTCACAGATGCTCATAATTAAATCTGGCACTTCTGATGCATGACGTAGTCTATTGAGTAAGTGATCAGTGAGTGTCTTCAATTGTCTTCTTGATAGTTTGCTATTAATATAGAAATTAGTTGACTCTCTCTCTCTCTCTGTTTCTCATAAATCAACTGGTCTTAGCTGTAAATTTGGCGTTTCATGTTTTAAAATAGCTTATGACATGTGCATATCTCCTGTTCCAAGCCAGGATTGCTACATTGATGCTTAGTCAGTCTGTAATAAAATTCTCTTGATCTTCCTGTGTTGCTTTCTTACATAGTGTTTTGCTCCATAGCTGATGCTAAGTTATTTTAAAAATGATTGGTTGTTAGTGGTGGTCAATGTACCTGATCTTTATGTGCATACCAGAGTTTATCTACTCAGAAAACTATGTACGTCTTTGAAAACCTTTTAGGGGCTGTTTGGGCGCCGGCATAAATAATCCTTTGAATAAATCATTGGGAAACAGTTAGGACAGATTATCCATTGGAGAGATGGATTTTATATATTTAAGAACATTTTTGATTTTAGCTCCTAGAAAAGTGGGAATACTATAAATCACCTCTCAAGGGGAACATAAAATCCCTGTTTTTTCAGGAGGCTTCTCGCTTGCATATATCTATTCTCTCTTACTTCTCTTTGCTTCTGAACTTCTGTTTCAATAGGTGATTTGTCTTGTGATAACATAATCAGGCATCCAAACAGGCCCTTAAACATTTCAATATTTCAGTCCTACCTGCAGTGACATGGGCGTTCTTTTTGTAACTCTATTTTCAATTAGCACTGTTTTTCTTCAAAAAAAAAAAAATGCACTGACACCTCCCAGCTATTGTTGTTTGTGTTCCAAGCAATTTTCTTGGTAACAGTATACCTGATCAGTAGTCGGCATAGCCAGCAAGATATCTGATTACTTCTAGTTCATAATGCTTCCAACAATCATATTGGAATAGTCACCAGTCTGTTTAAGCTTAATGTATTAAATCAGATATTGATCAGATGGTATTCCTTGATTTTTTGATGGGAAATCCATTGCCCGGTTTATATTATCTTTTCCACATTCACCTTATGCGGTTACTGTTGGTAGGTTAAGTATCGTTTCTGCAAGTCTTTGTCCGAAAATTGAAATACCTTAACAAAGATGAACACTCTTTCGAACATGTAGGCTTATCTCTCTGCTCAAGAGTTTCAAGAGAAGTTTGGAATGAGCAAGAAAGCATTTTACCAGTTGCCTAAGTGGAGGCAGAACAAGCTAAAGTCGGCTCTCAGTCTTTTCTAAATGTATATAGATATCTAGTTGCAGTTGTTAAATACAGAGAGCTGTCTGACTGTAAATTCACACCTAGTTAGTGCCACTTGACGTTGTGTATGTAGAGTTACTAATAACAGTTAACATTCAAAAACTTGTATGCTGACGGTGCTTGGAGACGGTTCTGTTCAGAGGATTTGTTTGCTGGTTTTCTGTTCTGTATGAGACCAGATAATTATGGACTACCAAAAATGGCATTCCCAGTATCACCGATGGATCGGGAGCATCCTCATCAACCGGCGGAACTCGACAATCGCCTGCAACATCCTTTCTGCTTAGGGTCCAGGTAGCTTGTTTACTTTTGGAGAAGCTCACAACATCTCCAAGTGGATGGATCTGAGTTCCATTCACGGTCAGTGCGAATTAGACCATTTGAAATGCTTATATCCAAACATTACTTTTATAAACTTAAAGGAGAACAGAAAAAACCTTTTTGAGTAACCGCAATCATAGTGAGGTTTCCATGAAACAGCAGCCCGGAAAGCAATTTATCTGTGGCATCAGTTTCTTCGTTTCAATCGGTCAATCATGGGGCTAACTTTTTCAGTCCATTCTCCATGCCTCATGCAGAGTCATTGGGGTGACGTGAATCGAGGGTTCCAAATTTGGAACCCCGTGTTCCCGGTTCTCACTGCTTTGTTGGGTCTTTGTCCAGGGCACCAGATGATCTGAGAAAAAAGGGGAAGCCTAAAAATAATGATCACCAACGCCCCCACAGAGAACCAAACCGCCTGAACGAAGTTGCATGAGCCACCGCATGCAGGGGAGGGGACCCACACCAGGAGCGACAAAGGCATGCGCACGATCGAGGGACCGGCGAAACAAAAAGCCCTCGCGACGGTTATCGGACTGCTGTGCCCAGTGTGCAACCCAACCAAACCTTGGTTGCTTCCATGACAGTAGGACAAATTCGAAATTCTTGAGATGGAAAGGATTTGCTTGCGAGAGTCGGATTGGCTCTCAAGCAACGTAAAATTGAAAAGGGATACCCGAGCAGACCATAGCATGGGTTCGTATCCCGGCCTGGAAGAAAATAGTTTATCTGTGATACCCCAAAATTGATATGCCCTAAAATTCATGGATTTGGCTGCTCATACGTATATTCATTTAAAAAACTCTCGAGATCAAACTGTAGAAAAAGCCTTGTAGGGTAACTCGACGCAACCTAAGGACTGTTGACTAAACTCGCTAGGGAGGGTAACGATGGTCGAAGCAGAGATGACTGCCGTAGTACCGATCAATACAAACTTGCCCATGAGAAAGGAGTGCAAGAGCTCTAAACAAACTGAAAAAACTTTGGCGGTACCCAACTAACAAGACACACACACACACAAATATTTTAATGGGGGATTGCGGGAGGAAAGAAAACTGAAAGTGCACAGATTTTCATAGAAGAAAGACACTGCACCATTTCAGAAACTAGCTTTACCCAGTTATCCCCAAAAAATGCAAGGATCGGGTGCATTGGAATAGCAAGCCCACCTACCTGATTAACATTTCAAAATTAAAATATCATGTTGTATAGGCAAAGCAGGAGGAAGAAAAAAACCTTAAACCATCGAACAGTTCTCCACATGCATAAATAAGGCCTTGGTATCATTGGGAAAAAGGCCAACAACATGATGGCAGACAGCCAATTTGATACAACACAGATAGGAATTCAATCAGGTCATCCGGAAAAAAAAAAAAAGTGGCCTTCCTTAGCTGCTTCTGCTGCCAATCCGTAGGAGAAATGGAAAAGTAAAGGGCGTTTAACTTCCTAGATTGCAAATACTAGCCAACAGCAAGAGGCGTACTTCTTCTATTTGTTCATCTGGCGAGCAGTGCCCCAGCACCAGCAGAGGAGGATCTGCCCCCTTTCTCGCTGCTGAGATCATCTTCAAGCTCACCACCGTTCAAACATATCATATGGTTATCCACACTTTGCTCGGAACTAGCATTGCTGCTCGTGGCAAGAGGAGAGTCGGAAATACTAACTGATTTGCTTCTTGAGGGCCCAGACCTCACGCTATACATGGAGGATGCTGGAACCTTGGTCATCAGCGGCCGTAAACTGTTTGGGATGCTCCGCCTTATATCCTGCATAAGTACAAATTCCCATATAAAAATGTCATATGATAGAAGTCTAACCACTAAGAAGCATGGATAAACATGCAGTAAATAGCCAACCAAAGACAAAAAGAAGGCAGCATATATACCATATGCCTCAGAGCCATATCTAGTGATTTTTTTGACAGTGTTCTTCCAAAGCCAGTGCTATCCGGTTGCAGTGATGGCTTCCCAGGGAGGTTATTATGAGTTGATCGTTGGTCGTCTTGCTTTGGGGGCACAAGTCTTCTCATGTTTACTACCCGTTCAACCATCTTATTTCCAATTAGAACAGGGTTTAAGCTGTCGCCGCCATTTAAGTGCGATCTGCTAACTGCTGGAACGGAACTACCTTTATGGGCATTACCATCTGGAGCCCTCCCTCTGAATGGAGAGCAAGACTGCTGTCTTGGTCTAACACTAGGTCCACCCTCGACTGAAGATGATGATCTTGAGCTGGGTGCTCCAGGTCTACCCCGAGAAGCTGAAGAGGGCCTATCAGGCAATGATGTCCTCAAATTTGGAGGTGCGTCAAGGGAGAAGCCAGGCATGTCTGAAGGTTTCCATGGTCTGGATTTTACAGTTGGAGAGCTGCCACGGGATGGTGCCGAACTTTTTGATATCGCGGGGCCTGACTTTGTGACAGAAGAAGATCGACCTGCTGGAGCAGAACTGGCTGGCAGACTAGATGGCGTAGAAGGCCGTCTTGTTGGTGTAGCTGACCTCGATGCGGGCCTGCTGGGGACAAGCGAAGAAGACTTGGATGTGGGTGTAGAAGATCTAGCGGGTGTCGACGATCTTGGTGGAGGAACCACCGGCTTCAAAGATAATGTGGCCCGGGAAGTTGGGGTGGAAGGTCTGGAAGATTTAGAAGTGGCAGTTAATGTAGGGCGCCCAGTGGGAGTTGCAGGTCTTGATGAAGTATGAGTAGGACCTCCAGATGATGATGGCCTCCTTGTTCCCACAGCAGATGAATTCAAGCCACTGGATAATGTTGCTTGTCTTGAGGACAAGGTACTTCTTGAAGCAGTGTCTGAGGGATTAGCTAACTGAGATCACAGCATGCAGATGTGTACATCAGCTCAAAGAAATGCAGTAAAATGACTATTTGTCAGGAAAATAATAAATTCGCATAATTCATCTTCACTCTAAAGAACCAATCAATGACCACAACTGAACTCATGTGATGGGCAGAATAAGAATACTAAAATAGGAGCATGGCCTTATATATTTTACTATTAGTAAGAAACCTATGTATGTCCAATAAACTAGATTATAAAACTTATACTACCAAAATGAACAAGAAAACATAGTAACATCTTGATGATGAATTAATCCTTTACATCAACATATATCATCAGCATCGAATGCCTGACATACGGGTGAGACCCGCAGAAAAAACTGGCACATCAAGCTTTAAACAAGCTATAGTAAATTAGATTGTATTAGTACTCACAGCACATTCCAAATTATGAAAAAGCACAACAAAATGACAACCATTTTAAAAGCAAAGTATCGATAAGATATAACTGATCACTTAGAAAATTCATAAGCTTTCCAAGCATAAAATAGACAAATGATTTTTTTTTAAAGAAAAAATAGGAGCACGAAAAAATGCATTGTAGAGCGTTGCTCCAATAAAGCTTAGTGACTGTAAATAGGAAATAAATAGGAAACTTAGAATCAAGCAGATTAACAGGAAATATCTAACATCTATGAAAAACCAGCTAGTGATTCGGCAGCAACGCGAACCTCCTAAAAACATTCAAGCAGCTTGAGAGAGAAGCAAGACCAAAAAAGATTACAAGCTGGGGGTAAATCTTCCAATGCAGGTCCATGAAATCTCCCATATGCATGTTGACTCCATATACGGATTGACCTAATTTTGACCATGTCATACTAGGGACACGTCTTAGTTATGCAGTATGACAAAACATTATATTATGGAGCAGATCGAATAGTGTTAAGCAACAATGTGTCACCTTGGATGGAAAACAAGGCACTCCTTTCCTAGGATGTATATTCCATTTTTCACAATCATGCCAACTTTCTCCACCAACACATTCAGCTCTTCAGAATAATGTATGGCTCTAACTGCTGAACAATAGAGGTCTTCAAGAACCTTATGTAATTGGTCAAGGAACAGCTTTAAAATAGCAATTCCACGAAAACATTAGCAGATACATCCTATGTAACAATTTTGGGGTGAGCTTTTGAACCTTCTTTTCCCCCACTTTGTCTGATCAAGGGCAGAATCCTCTTGGTCCAATTACAACAATGGTTACCATATTAAACGTTAAGTAGGTCTTGAGAGATTGATTGGTAACTACACTTTGTTCAACACAAGCACTCGCTGTCACTGACAATAAAATTGAACATATCAAACCAGAAGAAAGGTATACACCTATATGGAGAATGTGCTAGACATGCGTAATGTTCCCATGTGGGCCCCATGGCCATGGGGAGATCAAGGTGGAATCAGAAAAATAAGTGCATAGCATGAATATAAATTTACACTGAAATATAGAAGACTTGAAGTTGCTGCAAGAGTAGAGTGCTCACCCTAGATTTCATTACTGTCGGACGAGCTTTTGGAGTCCCAATATTGCCTCCTGGAGATCTATTAGACTCCTTATCCAAAGATGGAAAAAGTGGAGTACCGGGCGGTGTAAGAAGCCTGGAAAAAGGAGGACATCTTCAAAGTTCCATCAAAGGACGGTATGCAAAACCCAATTTCAAGGTGATTGAAAATCAGCCAATTCCCACAGTTGCTATACTTGGAGAGTGAACTGGAGGCATAGAGTTCAGCATTTACATATAGACATCAGACATTTTATTCATGATAAAATATTTTCATATGATAAGTTCTAGAGGCTGCTTGCCAAAGGTTAAACCATAAAAAAAAGGAACAAAAGAAAACTTCATCCATACTACTTTTGCAATGTTACGCATTTGGTTTTTATCTTTGATGTGCGTGAGAACTTAATCACTGTTCCTAGATATAGTTGTGTTGCTTGTGTATCGATTCCAGATTCCGGTTCACATAACGACTGTACAGCTAGTTTGCACAAATAAGAATGTGCCGTGTGTTATGGAACTATATAGGATGAGGGGGCTTTATTTAGAAAGAGAACCAGCTGTGATAGTAATTTCTTTCCTATTGAGAACTGAGAAAAATTAACTCCAGTCCACAGACAATAATGAAAAAGAAGTACCAGATAGCTATAATTCCTGCTTAACTGCACCTAGCAGTTTAATTCTCTAAAGTCTTCAGAATGTGGAGACCAGATACAGATTGACAGAGATCATATATATAACAAGTTAGTACCAATAGCCCAAGCAAATACACTGACAAAAGTGTGCAAAAGATACTTAGAGTCAGCATCAGAAGGCACGTAGAACAGTAAACATGCACTCTCATTCTGAGACCATATGAAGATTAACAAGAACAGGTCATCATCGTGCCGGACCAATACTGAAGTCGCGATGCAGATGGTAAAGTTCGAGAGACGAATGAAAAAATGAAAAAAAAAATCATATGTATACATGGTGGTCAGTTGAATCGATAGAAAAATTTGTTAAAGAAAGAAAAGGAAAAAAAAATCTTAGTTCTTTTTTTTCTTTTTTTTGGGGGGGTTGGCGGGGGGCGGTGTGGTGCGGTTTACCTAAGCGAAGAATCCTTACTTGAGACCTAAATAAGCAACAATGCGACTGATGGCAGGTACGACATTAACGGTAGGGAGGTCTAGTTTTATCAAGATACCAGTCGTAGTCGTTCTTGTCGCCGTCGGAGTTGAGGAAGTCATCGACACCAGCTTTGCGTGCAGGCGCGGATGGCACGATCTTGAAGATGGGAGCGCTCCCAGGTTTAGACCCTGCGAAAAAAACACTAGACCGTGACCGGGAGCAAGAAAATATGTCGAAGATTCAGAGATGCGCAGGGAGAACTGCTGGAGATAATGGAGAGCGGTGGAGAGAGAGAGAGGAGCGGTGGTGGCGTACCTAATGGGGGATCGAGTTCGTCGGAGTTGTAGAGGAGGAGGAGGTCGTTCCGCTCCTTCTCGCGCTTGCGCATCTCGAGGAAGAGGGCGAGGTCGTCGTCCTTGTCCTTCATGACGGCGGCCAGGGTCCTCCCCCGCGTCGTGGTCGCCGCTTGAGTTCGAGGGGCCTCCGGAGCCCTAAAGCTTCGATGCATCTCTTACCTACCTACCCCGCTCCAAATTTAAAAAATCAAAAAAGTATACGTATAAAAAAGAAAAGCTTTTTCGCTGAACAACGAGCCCAGAGGGGCCAAAAAAAAAAAACCCTAACAATAAAGTTGGAAAAAAAGCAATAACGAAGAAAACTGTGATGAGATCCGGACCTGAACCACCCTTAAAGCAAGGGCCTTCCCTTCTTCTCTGCTCGAATCGATTCCCGGGGCTCCGCCGAAAGAAGCAGATGATCAGATCTCGAGCTAACCAGCGGTACGCTACCGCGATGAGTGGAATCAGAGCGGACAAGGGCGGAGAGGAAGCAACATTGGGCGTTCCCGCTCAGATCGAAGCTGGAAGGAGACCCGGAAGAAGAGGCGAGAAAGCAAGAGAGAGAGAGAGAGATGGGAGTGGAAAGGCAGTCGTCGTTTCCTTTCCAGCCGGCGGTTCTGATATCAGCAGCCACAGGATAGGGGGCTGACCGACCGATCGATCGATCGATCCACCTATCTATCCGGAGATGGCCGGAGAAAGGGCATTAGGAAAGATCGGGAAAGGGAAGACCGTGGGGAGAGAGTGTGTGTAAAGAGCACGCCCCATTTTTTTGGCTCCCCGCGGTGGTGTCGAGCGAAGGAAGCGAGAGAAATATGGGTGGGAGTGGGAGGAGAGAAAGGGGGGACAGTTTTTGGTTGTCCGAGTTAGAGGAGCCGCGAACCCCCTGTGTCCGATGTTGATGAGCTGAGCTTTAGATTTGAGCAGGGCGGCACCCACTCATCCCCATCGCCCCCTCCCGTAGCCGTAAAGGCTACGTTTTCCGGACCAGTTCAGAGCTCAAAGGGCCCCGGTCTTCCGACGTAAATTACGACAGCGCCACTGAGCCGGTCCGCGGCGCCTCGCCTCTTTATAGCTGAATCGAAATAACTTGGATTGCGGAACACGGCGTCCAGCGTCCAGCGTCCAGCGTCCAGCGTCCGTCCGTCCCATCGAGAATGCGGAGGAGAAAGAGAGCAAGTGATGCTGCAGGTACCTGAACGGGATCATGGATGGGTTGGGCGCACGGCGCAGCGGCTGGGATTCACGGCCATTCATTACCAGGGACTCCGGTCTACGTAAACCGTGAGCGAGGCAAATGCTTTCCGGCGGTTCTCCTATCTTCACGCTCATCTCATCTTACGATGTCGACCTTGATACCTCACTATCTTGTATTAAAGTCATTGTTGCTGGTGGTCCAAACCGAGAACGATTGACACAGCGGTGTGAACGGGGTTCCGTCTGAGTTGTCTTGGTTGGTGTTGGTTACGCTCCACCTTCCACCGGGAAACCTGCGAGCAAGCCTCGCACCACCACTGGGGTAGTGGGGGCCCTCCGACGATCAAGTCAGAGGAGATTGGAGGAGGAGGAGAAATGATAATAGCAAGCAAGAGAGTGCTCTGGAAGATATTGCTTACCCCCCCTTCTCCCCCCAGCCGCATATATACCTGGCTGGGGGGTCTCTCAGGGGGGTTTGTCATCGTGGGGCGCGATGGAGTGGCCACTGACATGGCCGTTACAGGGCGTCGTGGAGCAGCGCTGGGTACGGCCATGACAGGGCGTAGTGGAGTTCCGCTTTGTACGGCTGATACAGGAGATCGTGGAACAGCATCGGATACAGCCGTTGCAGGGAGTAGTGGAGCAGGAGGCCTCGGCGTGCCTCTGGGAAGCAGCCTGTCGTTATCAAGAGATCTCCGACTCGGGGTCGGAGTGCTGGATCAGGGGGCAGCCGACCCGGGGTCGGACTGCGGTGCTGAGGATATCCGACTTGGGGTCGGATTGCTAGATTAAGGGGCAGCCGACTCGGGGTCGGGCCGCGAAGCCGAAGATGTCCAACTCGGGGCCGGACTGCTGGATCGAAGGACAGCCGTAGTCTTCATGGGCGCGCGTGCCGGTCACGTGGAGCATGGCGGCTTAGTTCCCCCGTAACAGTAGCCCCCCACTTCCGAGCCTGGAACCAGAAGGGGAACGGGTGAAGGGAGTGATGCTTCGAGATTGCCGCCATCCCTCGGAGAGGCGCGCGCGCTTCGAGCTCCCCGCCTTCTTTATGGCGTATGGCAGTTGTTGCTGACCTGGCAGTCTGAGGATTTCGGCGGACATCCTTCCTTAATGGTGTCGATTTGCCTTTGGGGCGTGAGCGACCCTTCGGCGGCCAGGCGTCCTCTGGCGTCATCGAGGCATCACCCGCCTTTCCGCCTATTTAACCGGGGGCCCTCCCCCGTCCGTCTTCCTCTTTACAGACATTTTCGAGTTTCCCCTTTGCGCTGCCGTTGTTGCCGTCGGACTGTTCGCTTGCTTCTCCTTTGACGCTCTCGGAGCCGTTCTTCCTTCTCTTCCGGTGAGTTACCCCATTCTTCTACTTAGGGCTCTTCGTACTTTCTCCTTTTGTACTAGTGTACCCCAGTCGTTCCGGTCTTTCCCCCCCTTCTTGTCCCCGTCCTGACCGTAGGTTTATTGGCCATTAGGAATGGGCGAAGTGAGAGCAGACCGCATTAAGTCGGAGCTGGTCGCCGAGGACTTAGACAAACTCGTGGCTCGGTACCACCTTCCCGAGGCCTGCAACGTTACGCTCCCGGGGCCTGAGGAGAGGATGTCCCATCCTCCTCCAGGAAAGATCGCCATCAATGAGGGCATTCTCCAGGCCGGGTTCCGCTTTCCCCCTTCGGACTTAGTCGTGCAGGTACTCCGGGGTTTAAGAGTTGCGCCGACGCAACTGGTGCCGAACTCGTGGCGTGCCCTGACGGTCTTCCAGGTTCTCTGCCGCATGCACGAGATTCCCGCCACTCTGAATGTTTTTTGGGAGTTCTACAGCCTGAGTGGCCACCCCCAGGACAAAGGGTGGTGGTGCTTTGCGGCGCGGCGAGGGTGCGGCCTCGTCAAAGAGGCTCCTTCCTCCATTCACGGCTGGAAGGGGCGTTTCTTCTTCATCGATGTAGATCCCTCTTGGGAAATCAGGGCGACCTGGGAGACGCCGATGAAGTCCCCGATCGGCCTATCGAGACTGTCGAGGGAGGAATCCGATGGCTTGGCCGCCTTGAAGGGGTTGGTTGCCGAGGGCCAGCTACGGGCCTATCGTCAGTCTGACGAGTTCGTCCGTGACGCGTCGGACGCGGGGTCCGAAGCCTTCATCTTAGGCTTCGAGGAGGGCCTGGCAAGGGTGTCGGCTAAGTACCCCGAAGTTGACCTGAGTGGGATTTCCCTTCTCGACTCCTCTCCGGCGCCATCGCCTGCTGATTCTCCTACCGCCTCCCTACCCCCTGCGGACGAGCCCGACGCTCCCGACCCGGGGGTTTCTCCAAGCTGACCTCTTGTACCTTTCGTTGTCCTCTTTTTTTGTATGTCGGCATTTTGCCAAATTGTATGGGCCTTGGCCCTGAAACAATGAAAATTAATACAAGTCGAATGTTTCTTCATCTCGCTTTCGTCCTCCTCTTTTTTTCTTTTTAACTCTTGGCGGCGTCTTGCCGACTCCTGACTCTCGAAGTTCTTCCGGCCCTAAGCCAGGCATCCGAGGGTTAGGCCTCAGGAAATTCTTCCGGCGCTAAGCCAGGCATCCGAGGGTTAGGCCTCAGGAAATTCTTCCGGTACTAAGCCAGTCATCCGAGGGTTAGGCCTCAGAAAATTCTTCCGGCACTAAGCCAGGCATCCGAGGGTTAGGCCTCAGGAAATTCTTCCGGTACTAAGCCAGGCATCCGAGGGTTAGGCCTCAGGAAATTCTTCCGGCACTAAGCCAGGCATCCGAGGGTTAGGCCTCAGGAAATTCTTCCGGCGCTAAGCCAGGCATCCGAGGGTTAGGCCTCAGGAAATTCTTCCGGCACTAAGCCAGGCATCCGAGGGTTAGGCCTCAGGAAATTCTTCCGGCACTAAGCCAGGCATCCGAGGGTTAGGCCTCAGGAAATTCTTCCGGCGCTAAGCCAGGCATCCGAGGGTTAGGCCTCAGGAAATTCTTCCGGCACTAAGCCAGGCATCCGAGGGTTAGGCCTCAGGAAATTCTTCCGGCGCTAAGCCAGGCATCCGAGGGTTAGGCCTCAGGAAATTCTTCCGGCGCTAAGCCAGGCATCCGAGGGTTAGGCCTCAGGAAATTCCGCTCGTTGGTCGGCCAAAGTTGGCGCAAGCCGAGGCGACCGGTCGGGGCTTCAGGCTAGTCTGGTCTCGGGATGGTCATCGGGTTAGCCTGGCATCCGAGGACCGAGCCTCGGGAGATTCCGCTCGTTGGTCGGCCAAGGCTGGCGCAAGCCGAGGCGACCGGTCGGGGCTTCAGGCTAGTCTGCTCCCGGGATGGTCATCGGGTTAGCCTGGCATCCGAGGGCCGGGCCTCGAAAAATTGCGCTCGTTGGTCGGCCAAGGCTGGCGCAAGCCGAGGCGACCGGTCGGGGCTTCAGGCTAGTCTGCTCCCGGGATGATCATCGGGTTAGCCTGGCATCTGAGGGTTGTCAGGCCTCAGGAAATTCCGCTCGTTGGTCGGCCAAGGCTGGCGCAAGCCGAGGCGACCGGTCGGGGCTTCAGGCTAGTCTGCTCCTGGGATGATCATCGGGTTAGCCTGGCATCCGAGGGCCGTGCCTCGGGAGATTCCGCTCGTTGGTCGGCCAAGGCTGGCGCAAGCCGAGGCGACCGGTCGGGGCTTCAGGCTAGTCTGCTCCCGGGATGATCATCGGGTTAGCCTGGCATCTGAGGGTTGTCAGGCCTCAGGAAATTCCGCTCGTTGGTCGGCCAAGGCTGGCGCAAGCCGAGGCGACCGGTCGGGGCTTCAGGCTAGTCTGCTCCCGGGATGATCATCGGGTTAGCCTGGCATCCGAGGGCCGAGCCTCGGGAAATTTCGCTCGCTGGTCGTGCGCCTGTCGCTTGCCGCCCGACGGGATTTCTCCGTGGCCAGCTGCGATCGTGTTTCTCCTCCTCTCCAAGCGTCGCCTGGGGAACACCAGATGGGCATTAAATGCTAATTGAGGGGTTACCTGGGAAATCGGATCGCCAGTTGCTGCTTGCGAGGAGTGTCAGTTAAGCGGCCGCGATGCGCGCGTTCTTCGAGGCGGATGCGGCCTGGGCGCGGGCGGAGATACGTGGACCTAGGGGTACAGGGCACCCGGAGTGTCCTGCACAAAAAATGCGATTAAGGAGAATGACGCTTAGGAAATCGCGGGAAGATACGCCTTGAGAGCCGGATCGGCTCCGGATTCAATGCGCCCGCATTTATTGGAGCCACCCATATCGGAACGACCGGGGGGCCGCAGTTTGGCTATAAATATAGGTGCAGGTGCGATGGAGCCTGCCAAGCCGGAGCTGTTCAAGTTGCCATGGATCGTGGACCTTCTCTCTGGCGCATGGCTGAGAGACTCCTGCCGAAGGAACGGGAGGCGCGCCCCTCGCGACTTCAGCCAACTAGCCGTTTCATCTGGGATCAGCAAGGAGGGTCTCCCCGGCGGAACTCCGCTCTAGGCGTTTCATCCGGGATCACATCTCCTCTCCTTGAAGTTCAGCCTCCCGATTGAGCTCTGCACCAGACGCCTGATCCGGGACCGCGCCTCCATATGCTCTTCCCCCTCGTATTCCTTCTCTCCCCTAACACTGGGGAGGACCGGAATATCCCTTGGAGGTGGCGTTCCTCTGGAGGCAGCGGGAGCTTCGTCGGCGGCGGCTCCTCATCCTCTTCGTGGGGCGTGGATGGCGCCTCCGGTTGGAGGCAGTGTGGACTTCTCTTTCGTCCACTTCTTCTTCATCCGCGCCGGCTCTTCGTCTCTTTCGTGAGACGCCGATGGCGCCTCCGGTTGGAAGCACCCACTTCCGACGGGATTGCAACCGCTTCAGATGGAGGTTTCGGGATCCCAGATCTTCAGCTCCTCGGAGTCTCCACCTCTTCTTTACTTTCTTTACACCCTAATTTCCCCCTGGGAATTCCTTGTAATCACACGAGCACGCCGTTGTAACCAGAAATTATTGAAATGCAAAGCGTTATACATTTTTGAACTGTCTTTCTGGCATCGTCGTTCTACTGGTAATACATCCGCAGGTTAGCGGAATTCCAGCTCCTTAGAATTTCTCGACCATCTAGGGCCTCCAGCTGGTAGGAGCCAGGTCGGTTTACCCAGCGAACCTTATATGGGCCTTCCCAATTTGGCGCTAGCTTCCCACCTTCCGCAGGTCGAGATGCTTTAGCTCGCCTTAGCACCAGATCTCCGATTCTGAAAAGCTTCGGTCGGACCTTGGAGTTGTAATATCGGGCCACCCTCCGCTGATACATCGCCATCCGAACCTGCGCCATTTCCCTCGCTTCTTCCAAGAGATCCAGGTTCCCTCGGAGTTGTTCCGAATTGGCCTCGGGTCGGTGCGCGGCCACCCGAGGTGAGGGGAGTCCGAGCTCCACGGGGACAACGGCTTCCGTGCCATAGGTTAGGCTGAAAGGCGTCTCCCCGGTAGGGGTCCGATGCGTGGTCCGATACGCCCAAAGGACATTCTCGAGTTCTTCGACCCAAGCTTGCCCCGTCCGACCGATTCGCGCTTTGATTCCTTGGAGGATTGTCCGATTTGTGACCTCGGCCTCGCCGTTGGTTTGGGGATGCGACACAGATGTGAACCGATGCTCGATCCCGAACTCCTCGCAGAAGTCACGGAAATGCTTGTTGTCGAACTGTCGCCCATTATCCGAGATGAGGACCCGAGGTACCCCAAATCGGACAATGATGTTCTTCTTCACGAACTTCCGGACTTGCACCTCCGTGATAGTGGCCAGCGGCTCTGCCTCCACCCACTTGGTGAAGTAGTCGATTGCAACAATCAAAAATTTCCGCTGAGCTGAAGCGACGGGGAATGGTCCGAGGATATCCATTCCCCACTGGGCGAAGGGCCAGGGTGCAGTGATTGGCGCCAAGGGGACAGAAGGGACTCTCTGGACGTTGGCGTGGCGCTGGCAGGCGTCGCATTTCCGCACATGATCCTTTGAGTCCTCCAACAAGGTAGGCCAATAATAGCCTTGCCTCATGATCTTATGCGCCAAGGACCTAGCCCCCAGGTGCGATCCGCAGATGCCTTCGTGGACTTCGCTGAGGGCGTAGGCCGCTTCCGAGGGGCGGAGGCACCTTAAGAGGGGGGCGGTGAACGAGGTCCGATACAGCCTCCCTTCATAGAGTACGTAGTGGGCGGACTTCATGACGAGTCGCCGAGCTTGATCTTCGTCCTCTGGAAGGATTCCTTCGGCGAGGTAGGCGACGAGCTGGTCCATCCAAGATGGCTCCGGATCAATCGCCATCACCGCTCCGGCCTCGCCGATGCTCGGGGCATCCAGGGTCTCCAGGTAGATCGCCCTCGACAAGTTGTGCGCGTCTGCGCCCACCAAGCGGGACAGCCTGTCGGCCCTGGCATTTTCGCTTCTCGGGACCTGCTGAATGTCAACACTGCCGAGGTCGGGAATGAGTGCTTGCACCTTCCAGACATAGCTCTGCATGGTCGGGCTCCGAGCCTCGAACTCCCCTCGGACCTGCCCGACCACCAGCTGGGAGTCGGTGAAGACCTTCAAACGCCGGATGCCGAGCTCCTTGGTGAGTTTGAGTCCTGTGACTAGGGCCTCGTATTCCGCCTCGTTGTTGGTCACTGGAAATCCGAACCTCAAGGCATACTCGGCTATCACTCCATCGGGACTGGTAAGGACCAGCCCGGCCCCTCCACCTTCGGGGTTCGACGACCCATCAATGTGAAGCGTCCAGATTGGGAGGTCGAGGCTGGGTGTTTCCGGCGGCCTAGGTTCCGCCTCCTGCACAGTGCACTCAGCGAGGAAGTCCGCGAGCACCTGGGCCTTGATGGCGGGTCGGGGCTGGTAGCGGATGTCGAACTCACCAAGTTCTACTGCCCACTTCACCAGCCGTCCCGCATTCTCAGGATTGCTGAGGATCTGCCGCAGTGGTTGATCGGTCAAGAGGGTGACAGGATGAGCCTGGAAATAGGGGCGAAGCCTCCTGGCCGCAGTGAGCAGCGCGAAGGCGATCTTTTCCGCCTTCGCATACCGCGTCTCGGCATCCCGTAGGACCCGGCTGATGTAGTACACAGGCTTCTGGAGCTTTGCCTCTTCCCGAACCAGTACTGCGCTGACTGCGGTTGGGGAGACCGCCAGATAGAGGTAGAGCATCTCCCCCTCTTGCGGCTTGGACAGCAGGGGAGGAGACGCCAAGTACTCCTTGAGTTGGTCGAATGCCACTTGACATTCGGCCGTCCAAAGGAAGTCTTTCGGACGCTTCAACACCTTGAAGAACGGTTGGCAGCGTTCGGCCGATTTTGCCACAAATCGTCCGAGCGCGGCGACCCTTCCAGCGAGCTCCTGAACCTCCTTCACTTTGGTCGAAGGGGACATATCTTGGATGGCCTTGATTTTGTCAGGGTTGGCTTCGATCCCCTGCTGGTTGACAATGAAACCGAGGAACTTCCCGGCCGAAGCGCCAAAGGCGCACTTCGCTGGGTTCAGCTTCATGCGAAACTTCCGCAGGGTGGCAAAAGTCTCCTCCAGATCCGCGATGTGCTGGTCGGCATGGCGGCTCTTCACCAGCATATCGTCCACGTACACCTCCATATTCCGGCCGATTTGCCCTTTGAAGATTTTGTTGACGAGGCGCTGGTAAGTGGCGCCAGCATTCTTCAGACCAAAGGGCATTACCTTGTAACAGTACAGCCCCCGGTCTGTTATAAAGGCAGTTTTCTCCTCGTCCTGTGGAGCCATCATTATTTGGTTGTAGCCGGAAAAGGCGTCCATGAAAGACAGCAGCTGATGTCCGGAAGTCGCGTCGACCAGTTGGTCTATCCGTGGAAGCGGAAAGCTATCCTTGGGGCACGCCTTGTTCAGGTCGGTGTAGTCGACGCACATCCTCCACTTCCCGCTCGCCTTCCGGACAAGTACGACATTTGCCAGCCATTCGGGGTAGCTGACCTCCCTTATGAATCCTGCCTCCAAGAGCTTGTCTACCTCCTGGTCGACCACTCGGATCCGATCCGGGGCACAGTGTCTCTTCTTCTGCTTTACTGGTCGGTGGGTTGGGTCGACGTTGAGGGCGTGAGAAATGACCTCCGAGTCGATCCCAGGTACATCGGCCGCCGACCAGGCAAATACATCAGCATTGGCTCGGAGGAATTCCACTAACCTGAGCCGAGCTTCCGAGTCGAGGTTGGCACCGACCCGGACCGTACGGTCCGGGCGACCCTCCTCAAGGGGAACTTCGATCACACCCTCGGCCGGCTCCCCGTGCCGCAAAGCCACCTCGTCTCTGGCGTCAAGGGACTCGACGCTTAGGGCCTCCACGGGCTTCTTCCCTTTGAGAGTTGCTAGGAAACATTGCCGTGCGGTCGGTTGGTCACCTCGGACCTCTCCAATCCCGGCCGCCGTGGGGAACCGCATTAGCAAATGGTATGTAGAGACTACCGCGCGAAGGGCGTTCAGTCCGGGTCGTCCGAGGATAGCGTTGTAGGCCGAGGGAACACGGACGACCAAGAACCCGAGCCGCACCGTGGCTTCTGCGGGTGCAACGCCCGCAGTCACAGGCAGCTCAACGACACCTTCGGCCGAGATAGCGTCTCCAGTGAATCCTATGAGGGGGGTGGATGTTTTGTGCAACACTTGTCGGGACAAGCTCATCTTTTGGAAGGCCTCGTAAAACAAAATATCAGCTGAGCTTCCACTATCCACAAGAACACGCCTTACATCATAGTTCGCCATAGTGAGGGAGATCACCATGGCATCATCATGGGGGGTCTGAACCCCCTTTACATCCTCATCACAAAAAGTGATTACATTTCCGACCCGCTGCCTCTTCGCGACGGCCACCCCTGATGCTTCCACCGAGCCCCCTGCATTCCTCACAGGCCGAGAGCAGCCCCCAGTGATGGTGTGGATCACGCCCGCGACGGGTCGATTCTGCTCCCGAGGCTCCTGAGGGGCCGGGTCGGCCGGGCGCGGGTCTGCGGGGGGACGTCGGTCGTTTACATATCGACCGAGACGCCCTCGGCGGATGAGAGCCTCGATCTCGTCCCGAAGCTGGAAGCAGTCTTCGGTGTCGTGGCCGTGGTCTCGGTGGTACTCACAGTACGCTCGAGAGGGCCTCCTCCCAGGGATTTTTTTCATCTGCCTCGGGACCGGGAGGTTCTCCCGCCCCTTGACCTCCATAAGGATCTGGGCCCGGGGGGCCAGGAGTGGGGTGTACTGGTTGAAGCGTCGGTGCGGAGAACGAGGGCGTGGGGCGCCGTGGTTCCTCGCCGGTGACGGGCTTCTGCGCCGATGTTGAGGCGTCGGGCTCCTCCTCTGGGGTGCCTCTTTTCGCCTTTTCTTCCCGAGCTTTAGAGGGGCCTCGGCGGCCTCCTTGTTCCGGTGGGCGGCTGCCTCCTCGGCGTCTGCATACTGGTTCGCCCGAGACAACAGCTCCGGGAAGCTCCGCGGCAGGCGTTTGTCCAGGGAGAAGGTGAGTCTGCCCTTCCGGAAGCCACGCTTCAGGGCTGAGAGAGCCACCTCCTGGCTCAGGTTCCGGACCTCCAATGTAGCCTTGTTGAAGCGGGTAAGGTAATCCCGCAGGCTTTCTCCCTCGTTTTGCCGGACATCAAAGAGGGAGTCGGAAACCAATCGCCGCCGGCTACTGACGGCGAAATGGCTGATGAAGAGGCGAGTGAACTGGTCAAAGGACTGGATAGAGTCAGCCTCCAGGCCGGCGAACCACGCCCTGGCTGGGCCACGGAGGGTCGCCGGGAAGGCCTTGCAGAGGAGGGGATCTGATGCTCCATGGAGGAGCATAAGAGTCCTGAAACTCTCCACGTGATCCCGTGGGTCCGCCGCCCCGTCATAGGGCTCGATCGCCGGCATTTTGAATCCCGGCGGATTTGGGGTCCGCAGGATCCTCGAGGCAAGCGCCGGTTGGGAGGAGATCTCCAAGTCGGCGAAGGGATCTTTAGAGTGGCCCTTCAGGACCTGGAGTTGTCGGTGGAGATCGTCCACCCGCCGGTCCAGGGAGCGCGACCGGTGGGTGGGAGACAAGGAGCACCGAGAGGGGGACCGACTGGAGCGCGGGTTCCTTGAGGACTGGGGGGTCTGGGAACGCGCCCGGGCCCGCCTCTTGTACCCCGCGCAGCTTCGATGGGACGGTCCCGGCAGAATGGACCGTGCTCGAGAATCTTCCTCGCGCCGGCGCTCCTCCCCATGGGAGAGGAAGGAGCGCGGGTTGAGGAAGACAGGTGAGCGCTCGGGGGGCAGCGGCTCCTGGGCCCGCTGTGGCGCTCGAGACATCACACCCTGCAGGTTCTGCACTACCTCCGCGAGGGTGCGAACCTGCTGGGCTAACTGGTCGAACTGAGCGGCTTCGACCATCTGAATGGGGGGTGGAATGGTGGAGTGTTGCTGAGAATGTGTTGGAGACGCAGCGGCCTCCCGGCCGGAGGCGCGAGAGGCCCCGCGACCAGAGGCATTGGAAGCTCCACGACCACCTCGCCGTGCCATTACGATCGCTCTGAGATCAGGCCCTTCCTCTAGCGCCAACTGTTGCTGGTGGTCCAAACCGAGAACGATTGACACAGCGGTGTGAACGGGGTTCCGTCTGAGTTGTCTTGGTTGGTGTTGGTTACGCTCCACCTTCCACCGGGAAACCTGCGAGCAAGCCTCGCACCACCACTGGGGTAGTGGGGGCCCTCCGACGATCAAGTCAGAGGAGATTGGAGGAGGAGGAGAAATGATAATAGCAAGCAAGAGAGTGCTCTGGAAGATATTGCTTACCCCCCCTTCTCCCCCCAGCCGCATATATACCTGGCTGGGGGGTCTCTCAGGGGGGTTTGTCATCGTGGGGCGCGATGGAGTGGCCACTGACATGGCCGTTACAGGGCGTCGTGGAGCAGCGCTGGGTACGGCCATGACAGGGCGTAGTGGAGTTCCGCTTTGTACGGCTGATACAGGAGATCGTGGAACAGCATCGGATACAGCCGTTGCAGGGAGTAGTGGAGCAGGAGGCCTCGGCGTGCCTCTGGGAAGCAGCCTGTCGTTATCAAGAGATCTCCGACTCGGGGTCGGAGTGCTGGATCAGGGGGCAGCCGACCCGGGGTCGGACTGCGGTGCTGAGGATATCCGACTTGGGGTCGGATTGCTAGATTAAGGGGCAGCCGACTCGGGGTCGGGCCGCGAAGCCGAAGATGTCCGACTCGGGGCCGGACTGCTGGATCGAAGGACAGCCGTAGTCTTCATGGGCGCGCGTGCCGGTCACGTGGAGCATGGCGGCTTAGTTCCCCCGTAACAGTCATGAATCATAGAAATGGAACGGGCTATTAAGGATGTTCTTTCTTCTTCTTTTTTTCTTGTTTTTCCTTCCTGATTGAGCCTGGATTGGATGGTGAGATTGAGAAACGAATACTCGGCCTCTAGACTCCGTTTTGATGCTAAAAAGTAAACCATTCACGAGACAATTTTAACCCCATTGGTATCAGCCCCTTACCTAATCAAGGGAGGAATAAAATTATTTAATTGCTGTTTCGCTGGTACTTGCAACATAGGGTGCAATGCATGCACCCCTATCAATCGTCCAATTATCATTGCAATATGAATATAAGTAGAAATCAAACTAGATGGATATTAAATAGGGGAAACACCTAACTTTAAGATTGATTCCCGGGAGACCATCTAAGCTGCAGTCAATAACATGTAAAACATGTCCTATATTACTTGCAGCACATATATAGACGAGGAAAGTCGAATGAAATATTACATATCATGGTAACAGTCAAAGGACCAAGAGATCGTCTAACATATTTAAACTTTAAAAGCACCGCGCAAAGACGAACAAAATAACAATGGCTGCATGTAATTCGGCCTTGAATCCAATAATAAGGACCCATAAACACCAGAGTGTATTAATTCATGTTGCCCATATGAACAAGATTGGCAAACAGAGGTGGTTTTCACTAGCGACGGGGGGTGTGGTGGCCGAGGATGGCTCGAGGAGGCTTTGGTAGGAGCTTGGCCAAGCAAATCAGCCAAGAAGAGGAGATGAAGACGAACCTCGCGGCAACCCCTCTCATGCAGCTGGAGTGAGGAGCAAGCAATGCGTTAGCCGGCCTTCCCCCGTTGAGGCTGGGCCCTAGAGGAAACTCACAGCCTTCCACGGTCGAGGCTAGATCGAAGTCCATATCGAAGGCTAAGGAAGCGGGAGTCGCCAGAAGCGAGCCTTGAGAGGGAACCAATGGAGTTGGATGCCACATCACTCTGTCGGACATGATGGCCTTCAATGGAATTAGAGTCAACCAGAGCGGAAAAAAGTGGTTGCTGTTTGGCTCGTGATGAGGGTATTAGGCCATGGGTGCGTGCCTCTGTCGTCGGCTAGAGTGGCCTGTAGTTGGGGAAGGATGCTCTGGTGGAACCCAAGTGGCGAAGAGAAGCGAGAATACCATACTAAAAGTAAAGAGATGACAGACAAATAGCCATCCAAGGGCAAAACTAGTAGAATAAGCATGGACCGGAGGGGATGGAGGTAGCTGAAGACTGAAGTTATTTCACACTCTCCTTAAAACGAACTTTAACTTGGTTATAGGCATTGGGCACATGAAATGCAAGTGACTGGAGATCTAATTGGTTTATAGTTCTTTAAAAAGGCATGACAAAATAGCATACAGATCAACAGGAATGTGCTTCCAAATCTATATTAAGAGTTAAATATATTGAGAATATTTATCTAATCTGAAACCAGGATACTTTGATCCTTAGATGCAGTGTCTGTGCTATTTTCTTGAGGCTCTCAAAATCAATCTACTATCTTCCTGTCCAAGACCTTGCATTTTTTTCTTTTAGCATGTTCATCCCACCTTTTATTTTTTCTCTTTTTTTTTTGATAAAAGGAAAGAAAAGAAAAGAATACTCTTAAATGACCTCAACAAGACTGCTAGAAAGAAAGGCCCATGCAGGGCAATCAGTTTGTAGCAACAAAAATAACTCTGGATGTGCCACATCATTTGAGAAAAATATCATAATTGAAATCTCTACTTGCCAACCAATCTGTAGAAATATTAATTAGCCGCTATAAACCCATGATCAACAGCAAAGAATTCCAAAGATCAATTATATTAATGTGAACACTCTTGGCAAGAATATCAGGTTCCTCGCATAGTTTTCTCGAATCGGACGGCCGAAGAGCGGACAGACCAGAATCCGTGTGCTTTTAAGAGGAGGCCCCGCTCGCTCGTGCTCCTCCCATTGTCTCACCGCTGGTCTGGTCTCCGATTGAACGGAAGGAGCATTAATTGCTCGGGTCATCCATCGGCAAGGCGCGGCTCCCTTCCTCGTAACGATCATCATCATCATTCTTATCGTTTCTTCCTTCTGTTATTCTTATTCTCTCTCTTTCTTCCTTCCTCTGCAGCTCTTCTCCGGGGTCACTGTCGAGACCGCATTCCCTCATCTGTGTGCGTGTGCGATCCTCTTCGTGATCCGCTGCCGCTTTCGCCTCTGGAGAGCTGACGCTGCTCCCCTCGGTTGATTCCTTCTCTTTCTCCGCGGGCATGGGACCGATCTGGGGCCGCACGGGCGGTGACCTGGATCTCTTGATCGTGCTCTATTTCGCGGTCTGGTTCCTGGGCGCCATGTTCTTGCTCGACCGCCTCGTCTCCACCAATCCCTGAACCGCATTCTCCAAATGCTGCTGCTGCTGCTCCGTCCGTCCGTCCGTCCGTCCGTCCGTCCGTCCGTTTCAGGTTTCTCCTCTCTTGCTGTTGACGCGTGGTTTCTTTATTGGAATCCTGGGGCTTCTTTCTGATTGGGAGCATTCCCATGTCAAATTCATGTGAGACTCGGTTCTTGCACAAGAAGAGATGCGTGGGTATTTGGAATTCAAAATCTAACGCCAGGCTATTAGGTTATTTTTCTCTGGGAAACGAAGAACTGCCCAGAGATGTATGGGTCATCAGGAACATCCAAGAACAACATCTCAAGCTCTCGCAGAAAGGGAGGAAAGGCCGGCAGTAGGTTGGTTTGGTCATTGTAATTCCTAGCACGACGGAAAAATAATCGATGAGAAAAAGGAAAGGGGAAAAAAAAATCAGATGCTCATCAAGCATGTCTGAATTCTGAAATCACAACCTTGGCGACTTTTCATCGTGTATGCTTCTATTTATGGAATCATATACTGCCCGTTTGAGGTAGATTGCTGCTCTTGTTGACGATCTTCATTATGAGCGACTTTAATATTATGTATGTATTGAATTGATTGCTTTACAATAACATTATCACTAACGGATTACTCCTTCCAAGGCTTGCATGTTCTTCTTCATGTAGGAGTATTAAGTAGCAATCAGAGGAAAAAACAGACACTGTCTGCTGAAATAGGATCATGTAATCAGATGAATGTGATCTATAGACTCTAGACTTATCTAAGTAGTGATCCTTCGATTAGCTTTCGTGTAAGTTCTAGTATCTTGATTGCATTTGTAGTTTAAAGGAAATAGCAGTATATTATCAGTATTCATCTGCATAGTTTCATAAAGTAAATATGAACTTCTAATACCTCAAAGGAGTACAAGTTTTACACTCCTTGGCCCCCCACCCCACCCCCTTAAAAAAAAGCAGTTGTTGATGGAGCAATGCTATAACATACAAATTGTCAAATTATTCTCACAGAACAACATTATCGCTTGACTGATTGCATATAAAATGAAGGATAGAGGATAATGTGCTGCGTGAGGGTGAATTGCAGAATGCAGATGCAACACAACTGTATGCTATTATGTCATAATTGCTGTTGGTTTTTATTTCTGTAAGTCTTCCTTGTTCTCTTTTCAAAGTCTATAAATTTCACTAATATCTCTTCAAATATTGAAAATGATCAAGCTCGATCGATGCTTCTCTGATTACTTATGTTGTCAGATGTTACGAAGTCTTCCCAGTTGAGAGACCTAAGAAGGGCTTCCTGCCATTAACATGGTGGATCAATCTTTTGAAAGAAAACAGATAAAAGTTCAAAGTTCACACCAGAAAAAGACTAAAGCAGCTCTTTGATCTTTATTATTTTTAAGGTTAGAACAATAATTTGCTTGAAGAGATTAAATCTCTCCACATCAAGCATTTCCCATAAAGAATGAAAACACATCCATTGTTTTTTTTCTGGTAACAAAAACATGTCCATTGTTAATGAGTATATATTATCAAACACCAACATGATGGAACTGTTGAGATGTTAAGAGCAATACGTGTTGCACATAGATAATATGCATGGGCCTGCAAACTTTCTTCCTTCTGTTTTTTTTTTTTTTTTTTTTTTTTGCCATGCAGTTATCTCGATTTGCTGTTAGTGCATTGTGGCCATTACATCTGTTTTGTAAGAGTAATTCTTTTTCACATCAAAATGGTGGAAGAAATATATTATGTGTATGTATATATCTATGTATTTTGAGGTAGGGGTGGTGGTGGTTAGTGGGGATCTAAACATGCAGACTAAACATCAGTTTGACATATTCTTTAGGTTGATGATCTCATGGCTTCCAAAGTTGTTGGATTGATTACCTGATGAATGTGACTAGCATGACTCAGGCCATAGTATACCTGTCTCTATGCAACATATCATTATCTGTGGAAGTGATACCATAAGGATGTCTGAAAGAATGTGTGTAAACTTTATTGGGAATTGAAAGAACTTTTGGGAGTTAAGTTTGCCATACCATAAAATGATATGGACTTACACTTCATTGGATCCACATTCCAAGCTAGTGGCTGCTTAATGATGCTAAAAGATCCAAAGATTGGTGTGACAATTCATTTGTCTCACAGTCATCCATGTTGATATTTCGTTTCATTTGCCAAGATGCTGCTAATTAGTTTACTCGATTTCTAGAAAACCTCATTAGAACTCAGTTATTTGAATTCTTTGATATTCAAAAGATGCTCCTGGTTGGCATGTTTACAAAAAAGACGTGGTCATCTGTAGAATCAATACCTATTGAAATGATGATTGAGCAAATTCTCTAATGGATAAAATCAACCATAAGCTACTAAATTTTAATGCACAGAAATTTTATAGCATGTAGAAAGATTAACAACGTAGTTGCTCAATCAGGTCCTAAGGCCAGGAATCAGGTTGCTACTCAATTTGTACTTACATTCTACAAGGAATTATGGATAAATATACATATATGTTATTAGATGTCCGACGAAATTGACTGCAAATGTCAGTTTGGTGCACCAATAGCCTAATAATTCAATATATCATGAATGAACTGAACAATTTTAGTTATTTCATATGTCAAGTCAAAGGATACAAGCCAGATACATGTTTGCCAACCCATTGGAAGACACATTTACCAAAATGTTTTAACAATTTGTGCTGTCATAAACCATGATTTATAATTTTTTATGATTCAGATTTCGCAACTGTTTAAGATTTGTATGATTTGGTGCAATCTAAACGTGCTTTTAGGTATTTAGAGTTTTAATGCAATGAAAGCTAGTTGACTTTATGCAGTCGCATCGTACATATATACATATTTGTTTAGAACCCACTGTCAGTGGTGCAACTTATATGAAATGCTAGGCAGACCCTAAAAGGCCATAAATTGTGGGCATCCTAGCCTATGAATAAGAAAACAGGGGTTTGTGCTCAGAAAATATAAACTGAATACTTCTTTTTCTATTTTTTTGTTCTCATTCCCTTTTCTTTTATTCTATTGTCTATCATTACCATTACTCCGTTGTAATCAATTTATGGGCAAAGAACAACATCAGATATTTGCAGAGCTGTGACCATATGTGAGATTGATTTGAGACTTGGAGGCTTTTCGGGGTTGAGTCTTGTGCCATAGTGTTAAAATGTTGAACCTTCACATCCTTATGTACTACATGGTTGGCAGTGGCTTATCGTGGATTCTAGTGATCTGCTTGTGTGGACTTATGAATCAGGAATGAACTTACATGCAGTCAAGCTTCATGTTATCCATGTGCATTTTGGCGCGTATTATTCTTGTATCTGGTATATTCCTAGTTTTCTTTTTTTAAAAATTTGTAGATTTCTTCTGTAATATGCTTAATGCTTAAGTTCTTCATTGATGCTTATCCTTTTATCACTACAACTTTACCTCTTGCTAATGTTTTATCAAAAACTATAATTAATTCTTTGAGAAATAAGGTTACATATCCCCCCCCCCCCCCCTCTTTAAGGAAATGTAAATGCTTCATGTCTAGTATTTTCAGAACTGATATCTGTATAAATTTTGTCAATATGTTTGTGAAGCTTTGTGAAGGCTAGGAATAATAAAAGTAATGTGTTTCATTTTGCAGATTTTTTCAAATTGGGACTATTATTCTTGCCCTACATGATACAAGCAATGTACTTCTGGAAGCAGCCAAAGTGTTCAAATATTCAGAGGAGACGGCAGCTAGCGTTGTATTTGGACTTTTTGCAGTCTCATGGTTAGCATTACGGTTAATATACTTCCCCTTTTGGATAATTAAGACTTCAAGGTCTGTTAGTGTCATCTAATTGTTTGTGTAATTAAACTTTTGCTTTTAATTTTGCTTATTGTTTTGATGGTTGAATTTCCAGCTACTATTCCATTGAGCCCCTGATTTCAGTGAATGGTTTCCCCACCACTTTATACTATGTTTTCAATACAATGCATCTTACCCTGCTTGTGTTCCACACCTACTGGTGGAAACTCATTTGTGCAATGATCATGAGACAAATGGGTAATAGAGGACAAGTAGTAGAGGACGTTTGATCAGGTAAATAATGTAGTTTGCACACTATGCATTTTATAAAATATTGCTTATAACCATATTTTGTTAAATCAATGAAACAAGATGATCATTTGGGAATCTGAGTAGGGTTCTTAGTACATTAGGAACTGGTAGAAGTGTCTGCATGGAGCAGTTACTTCCTCAGTCCACCATATCCATATTAGAGAAAAATATCTATTTACATCGAACAACAACCAAATGTGGTTTTACTAATCATAAAAACTGGATTTGCTGTATAGTGCAGCCTTTTCTCCTTTTAAGTTGGTCATTGTGATGTTCTGGCATATTCTTGAATAGTTGCAGCAATTTTGTAAAGAAGGTCTAGCAGGTAGATTATAGGCCTGGCATCAAAACATGCTACTCTGATTGCTCTTGCTGTGTTCACAACTTTTAACTTGACTCTTCCTATATACATAGTTTAAATTTTTTACTTTGTCAGAGGTCACATGTGAGTTTCTCTTCTAAAGCAACCAAGATGATATGAGCAGATTGATTTAACCAACCCAGCATAGAGTTTATGACATCAAAATGGTTGTAAAAGGTGGATGATAAACTGCATTTGATCTCCATGGTTTTTTTTCTGTGGAGGACAATCCTTCTTCTTTTCCCCTCCGCTTGATATTGCTTATGGTTTCTTCAATTTCTTGATAAGCTGCTACCTTTAGGGCCATGATCCTACAAATTTCTGACTTTCATTTATCCAAATATAGATTCTGAAGATGGAGACTGACAACAAGTTGTCCATAAATCAGGAGTGACAGATGCCATTTTTTACAGTTGTTACTCTCATCAATCTCTATGGTCCGGAGCTCTATTCGTACGTTTTCCTCCAAAAGGTAGGTTCATGTGCTAAAAGATTCTTATTATTGATGTTTTAGGATTTTGGTCTTTATTGATGAAAGTGCATGACCTCTGGAATTTAAAATGGGAGCAGGATCCCCATAGTGACTAACAGTCAGATGAAGTTTTTGTTGGTTATGGTCTTTTTCATTCTTTGTTCTTTTGTTCCCAAAGATAACCGTGCCATCTTTTGTGGATGTATGTTAGGTTTTTTTTTGTATACTTGAATCACTTATGCAGTTTATGGGATTTGAGGCTTATTAGTATTACCCTTGCTAACGATATCAAGGAGATGGATGTATCGGCCAAGAAATTTTTGTCTGATTGCTCATTCACAATAGTTTTCTAATTTTTTTTATTGGAATTCCATCTTGTTCCTAATAGTATAGTAGCTCGGTTGTAATTCTTGGAGATGACATCATAGCAAGACTTGTTATCGTTCCAAATAAAAAAAAACAGAAAAAACATAGCAAAACTAGTTTGATGACAAACTTTGCTAGTGTTAAGTGCATCAATATTCTCGGTCGTTAAATCATCAAAAAGAAATTAGGAAGGAAAATACTGTACTCATTGGTACGGTTAATGTCGGGCGTGCTTGGTTCGCGGAGAGGTTGGGATGCAGTCCATGCTGATTGATGAACGCCAAATTCCAAGTTTTTCAAAGTCGTCTTGCTAGTCAGAACCTGTAGAAATCTTGGCGTATTTATGTTGGAAACGCTAGAGAGATGGCTTCTGAATAAATTCCAGCCACACCTTTGACGGTATAAACAGGCCAAACGCAGCACGGCTCTTACGAACTCCATGGACCTCTTTTTTTTTTTTTTTTTTTTTTTTTGTCTTTTGGTAGCAATAGGTTAACTTCTTCTAAAATGTTTGTTCGAACAATGTGTTTTTTTGTTTCCTTATTATGGTTTTTGTTTATTCCTTGGCGCGAAGTTGGTCATGATTGTGTGTTGGTTGCTTGAGGAAAGCATGTGGGCGTTTTTCCTTTTTTTTAATAATTTAGTCGAATCTTGTGGGGAATTGTTTGTCATTGGGCTTAACTTCTCTTCTGAATGTAAATATGTAATAAATGTCCCTCAAAACGCTGGCATGACTTCTAAATGGGTGGGCTCTTTGGACCCCAAAGAAGTGGGACCTGTGCAAGTTGCTAATCATCGTGCTCCTCGCTGGTCGTCGTTTAATTAACAAATAAAATGTGAACAAAGAAAAGTGTTTCATCGTTAGGTGGGTGTACCAGGCAGAACCCATGGGGAAAAAAAAAACAAATATGCAGCTATAGAGTTTTTTTCTTTTTCTTTTTGATAACAGAGGCAAAAATAGAGTTTTTTTTTAATATTTAGGATAATGTATGGTAAAGTATGCATGCAGCAATCCACAGCCTCGACAATAAACCAAATTGTCCCAGATGTAGGACTTCACAACCGTATGAGGTGTGCAAATATTTTCTGACGAATAAATTTGCAGCTACAGAGATTGAAAAACGCACTCTTCCTTGGGTGGCAACATCCTTTACGGCTCTACCGAAAAGATACGGCTAATAACGTGAACCGCAAAACCCATGGTCCGTGGAGCGGATGCCACGCTCTGGCTCTCGTGGCCAAAGCCCATGATCCGTGGAGCGGATGCCACGAGAGCCGGATGCCCCGCTCTGGCTCTTGTGGCCGCGGGATCGGGCTAGGCTTCTCCCCCTCTTGCAAAGCCGCGCTCCGGCTCTCGTGGCCACGGGATCGGGAAGATTTTTTTCGACGTTTTCTTTTCGAGAGAAAGGAAAAAGAAAAACAAACAGCAGTGAAGGAACCGCCCGATTTTTTTTTTTTTCCAACTCCAACTCGACTCAATTAAAAATTTCAAACCCGTCCGGCTTTTTATCGGGCCGGCGGGCGTTTGTTTGTCTCCATCTTCGTGAGTATACACACCACTAGCGTAGCGTAGCGTACCTGGCACGCTATATTGGTAGGTCTAGGTCAGGTGAAAGTGAAACTAATCTTATATTTTTTATTCCCGGTATATTATACCCCTTTGGCCTGCCTTTCCCCTTTGGCCGACACCCACCCTCCTCCGCCTCGCCTCCCCTCCCCTCCCCTCCCCTCCCCTCCTTTAGGATCGGGAGCCGACCAGGCAATTTTCATCTCCTCCTTATCTGATTCTCGACATGGAAGGCTCCCGGCCGCGGCGTCGGCGGCTCCTGGTGGCGTCCCTCTTCTTCTTCTACCTCCTGGCGTCGGCCCACTGCCTGGACTCGATCTGGCGCAAGAAGAAGAAGCACGAGATCAAGGGGCCCATCAAGACGGTGGTGGTGCTGGTGATGGAGAACCGCTCCTTCGACCACATGCTCGGCTGGTTCACCAACAAGTCCTCCCGCCCCGACATCGACGGCCTCACCGGCCGCGAGTCCAACCGCCTCAACGCCTCCGACCCGGACTCCCCGGAGATCTTCGTCTCGGACGACGCCGTCTTCGTGGACTCGGACCCGGGCCACTCCTTCCAGGCCATCCGCGAGCAGATCTTCGGCTCCGCCGACGCCTCCGCCGACCCCGCCCCCATGGACGGCTTCGCCCAGCAGGCCCATTCGATGGGCCTCGGCATGGCCCGCACCGTCATGAGCGGCTTCGAACCCGACGCCGTCCCCGTCTACGGCGCCCTCGCCTCCGAGTTCGCCGTGTTCGACCGCTGGTTTGCCTCGGTCCCGGCGTCCACCCAGCCCAATCGCTTCTACGTCCACTCCGCCACGTCCCACGGCGCCATGTCCAACGTCCGCAAGGACCTCATCCACGGGTTCCCCCAGAAGACCATCTTCGACTCCCTGGACGAGGACGGCCTCTCCTTCGGCATCTACTACCAGAACATCCCGGCCACCCTCTTCTTCAAGAGCCTCCGCAAGCTCAAGCACCTGCTCAGCTTCCACAGCTACACCCTCTCCTTCAAGCTGCACGCCCTCCTCGGGAAGCTCCCCAACTACGTCGTCATTGAGCAGCGCTACTTCGACATCGAGCTCTTCCCGGCCAACGACGACCACCCCTCCCACGACGTCGCCAGGGGCCAGAGCTTCGTCAAGGAGGTCTATGAGACGCTGCGGGCCAGCCCGCAGTGGACCGAGACCGCCCTGATCATCACCTACGACGAGCACGGCGGGTTCTACGACCACGTCCCCACGCCCGTCTCTGGGGTGCCCAACCCGGACGGCATCATCGGCCCCGACCCCTACTACTTCAAGTTCGACAGACTGGGGGTCCGGGTCCCCACCATTCTCGTCTCCCCCTGGATTGAAAAGGGCACTGGTGAGTGACAGCCCTTTTTTGGGGCGTTTCTCTCTCACTTTTATCTGCGATCATTCTTTCTAGCTCCCTCCTATCAGGACACCTTTTCCCAATGAAATAAAACCAACTGGGATCATGAACCAAAGGGAGCACAATCTAGTCCTGCCATTCTGTTTTTCCTTTTATTTATTTTCTTTTTCTTTCCTGCGGCTCTTTTTTCCCCATGAGATTATTAAGATATCTAAAACTATGCTGAACTTCTGTTTGATTTTATCTCTTCATAACAATTATATGCTTTCGATTCCAGTTGCGACTAAAGCAGATACCTGTAAGTCTTTTTTTTTTTAAATTCAATTCCTCTATTTAAATTCATATTTCAATATTCTACGGAACTTAACGGTCATGGATGAGAGTGGAGATCCTATGTTGCGCTTTTTTTTTTAGGTCCGTTTTATTTGAAGGGACTGGACCATCCAATCAATTCGGTAGCCATCTGGATGGATCGGTAAGGTGGAATACCTTCAACACCAATGATGGCTACATTAATTTCCTAGAATTCTCATCGTTACTAAACCTCTTGCCTTGAAAATGGCTTTTAACGATTTATATCTTGCATAAGATCTAGATGGACGACATCCCTAATGCATCGAAATTTTCATAACCACTATGCTCGACCTTTATTTCATTGATATATCTTTTGGTCTCATATTTGATGGTCTTGAACCTTTCCCCTTCAATTTTAGACAATCATCTGTGGCCTCTAATTGCCGCAATGAACTCACTTCAGTGTTTTGGTCCAGCTTGTTTGTTTCTGAAACGAGACATGTTCACCTACTAGATTCATGGAGCAGGCCTAAACATGCGTATTGCTAGTCCATCTGATTTACACTCTTGGAACAGTCTTCCTGCTTAACTGTGTAGCTAATAAGAAATGTTTCCTGGCCGCATTACCAGTTTTTCAGGATTCTTCATGACAGGTTCCTTTTTTGCCCAAATTTGGCTCTGCTGGAAGTTGGGAACTGTTTAATTAAAGATTGACATCAACTGAAGAGTCTATTTAAATGTTCTTGACTTTGTTTATGGAATCAACTTCATATTGATCATATTAAAGAAACAATATAACATGTTTCAATCTTTGTTTGTTTCAATCTTTCATGCTTCTATCACACACCTCTAACATGTTTGTTCTGTTCATTCATAAAAGACTGATTACATGTTACTTTGCACATGTCAGTGGAAACTTATAAACCTAGAAAATAAGAAACAATATTCAGTTGTGAGGTCATGTTGAGTCTTGATACATGTGATGATTGACGAAATGCACTATATCTAAAATTAAGCATCCAATCAGAGGTCCAACAATGTTACTCGATCTAACTTGTCTGCACATTACATAGCTAATTATATTGTCTGTCATGAGAGGAGTATACATATAGGAGTGTACCTTTCATCCTGTAAATGAGAAATTTAAATGTGAGATAGTGATTGCTCTATGTGCCGACTCTTGGTCAAATTGCTCATATGTTAACAAAAGCATTTGGAAATATAACCTGCAAGGTTTTATGAGATGTTTAATTGCTTCAATATCTAAAGTACATCTTTGGGAGGAGGGGGGACTTTGTCAATTAGATGGTTACTTATATATCAGAGTTACTGTTTTTCTATAATTTATAGGTTAATAAGTCTAATGCATTTCAGTCCAGTTATATTGTTGCATATAGATTTTGACTAGGTGATGCTTTGTTACAAAGAAAGAACAAGACAGATATCCTTCAACGATGAATGCATAGGAAAGAAAATTTCATCCAAGCTTTCTTCTTATGGTTGCATTAAAGAAAGTGGATTGAAAAGAAAGCATCATCTGTGTTGGTGGTGGTGTGATGTGATGCAATAGTTATTGGACAGATAGAAAATATCACATGCTTATCATATTCTTTTCAAATTCTATCTTATTGTGTGGAACCGGAACTCACCCAAGCACTTGACTAAAGGGTCTACTTAGGAAGGAACATCTGCAAGCAGCATTTTTGGGAAGGTTGTGACTGAGATTAGTTGCATATGTGGTAGCTGATCAAGGCTCTCATGCATAACATTTGCACCTAACTGGTTTCCATTCACTGAAAGTGAGTTCATGCTCATCTTCACACCGACATCCTATGTGCTACATCAAGTTGCTTACATCCCTAAAGTTGGAATTCTATGTGGATTATCTTGGCATATGCTGCTACATGTCCTTTGGATTTTCAAGTTATGAAATTCTTTTATTTATTTGCCTCCTCATCGTGGGTGACAAAAGGGAGACCCTACTGGGTCAGTTAGACCAGGTATTTTTGAGCAATTATATTCGGATACACTCCATTGATCTGATTTTTTTTTTTAAAAAAAAAACTGGGAGACTGCTGCTGAGAACCTACACAACAATTCCCTAAAGCTTTACCATCAATTGGCACGTCTTTTGTCATTTCCATTAAACTGTTTGTCGGTCTATTTTCTGTTCAAATGAGTACTAGGTAAATCTACGGAGCTTCAAGAACTCTTCCCTTTATGCTAATGCACTTCAGGGGAGTAGCCGGAAAATAGAGCCTTTCCTCACCTCAGCCATTTTAAGTTATGAAGATGTGAATGATTGCTCCTCTTTCTAGGAAAAATGCGTTCTGAGCTGAGTTATAAATAGGTCTCATAAGAAATTGTGCGGTGCATTCAGTTTTATTATTTTCTGCATCTTTCATGTTGAAGCTGTTGTAGTAATTGCAGTGACTTTTTTTTTCCCTGTGCAGTGATCCATGAGCCTAATGGACCAACAGCACATTCACAATTTGAACATTCATCAATTCCTGCAACCGTTAAGAAACTGTTCAATCTGAATTCAAATTTTCTTACGAAGAGGGATGCATGGGCGGGGACCTTTGAGAGCCAGTTCTCCCTCCGAAAGACTCCTCGAACTGATTGTCCAGGTTTGTGTGATATTCATTCATATACATGCGTGCAGCATGCAGACACGCACAAGAATGCTGGCATTTACATCTTTGGGATCTTTGGCCATGCACTTTCCTTCGTTTAGAATCTCCTGTTGTTCAAGCATTAATAAGGACATCTTTTATATCCCTGCTGGTTGCATTGGACCTACTATGATGCATGCTATATGAGCATGTCAGTGCATTTTGCATTAGTTGGATCATTTTTGAAATCTTAAGCTGAAATATGTGAATTAAGAGTCTGGGCAGAGTAATGAACGCTCAAAAACATCTGCATATCTTATGGTTAGTGTTGGTGGCTGGCGTCAGCTTGTCGTAAGTTCAGCTTTCTGTTGGTGAGTTTCTGCAATGTGGAATATGCCCTACAATAGGTACAGGCAATGTGCCCAAGCGTCTGCATGGGTGCAAAGAGGGATGGGATCTTGTAGTTTCAGATACCAAAATTGTTGTGGCCAGTTCCGTGCACATCTGTCATTACCCTTGCCATCTATGAATGCATTCTCAATGAATATTTAACTGCCGATGCGTTCTCAATGTATGTGCAGAGAAGCTTCCCGAGGTGAAGAGACTGAGGCCATTTGGGCCTAGGGAGGATTCAACACTCTCGGAGTTTCAGATGGAGCTGATGCAACTGGCCTCTCAGCTGAATGGTGACCATGTCCTCAACACCTATCCGGACATCGGCAAGGGCATGACTGTGGCTCAGGCAAACATATATGCGGAGGATGCGGTTGCAAGGTTTCTGGAAGCAGGAAGGGCTGCACTGAGGGCTGGAGCAAATGAGTCTGCCATCGTCACGATGCGGCCTGCCCTCACTAGCAGGACTTCCGGGGGGCCTTCCAATCCATCACTTCAAAACATTTAAATTCAGATAAATATATACACACAACTGTAGGTATTGTACATGTAAATGCCACTTTAAACCAAGAGCTACTTGGTCCCTTATACTTGAACTGATTATAATTCACCCTCATTTTCGGATGATTCAGCCATGGATAGGGAGGGGCCCCATGGCAGGGTAGGATTGGAAAAGATGATCCCAGGATGATGGGATCAAGCTTGCTGCTGCTGTCAATGCTGTTATCATTTTATAACTGCCGAAACTGATGGAACTGCCTTTCTATTGGCCAGGTGTTTATATATAATATAAGGAACATTATCAAAAGTCCCCATCAACTTCGACTTTGTTACATTCAAATCCCCTCTTGTTCGAAAATTTCTAATCCAACTCTTGATATTATAATTTGTTGCCGATGCGATCCTTTCCTCCGTCTTCTCTATAATATTGTTATGTCGTCTGCAAATGACTAAAATGCCCTATTACTTTTTTGATGTGACTTCAATCTTCGTTGCCATCTCTTTTCATGTGTCCTCCCCATCGAGCCCTTAATGTTTTATTGAACCTTGGATGCAGTGTATTATGAGAGCGGTCCCCTCACCAATATTCTCTGAAAATTTTTCACAGGAAAACAAACCTGTTGTGAGAAAGATAGCAACTTCAGTAGACACAGCAATCAATATAAGGAACTGAAAAGAGAACTTCATATCTTTCTTGAAAACCCAGATGAGAGGTGGATGAGACTTAGTGCAAGCGTGCTAGGAGGGTCTGGAGACTAGTTGCAATTTTGTCGGATGTTTGGGGTCGTCTTTCCTGCAGGTGCTTAGATGGTGGGCTGTTGCTCCGTAGTCTCGGCAGACGGGTGACTTATATTGCTTGTCAAATATAGTCTCGGCAGACGGGTGACTTATATTGCTTGTCAAATCTGGCTAGTCATAAATGTCTGGACTTTTGGCGAGAGCTGTTCTTTTTTGAAATTTGTTGTAGATCGAGCCTGAAGTCATGCGGTGGAGATTAGTCAGGCGGATCTATTGGATGGATCTTTGTAGCTCGGGGCACCTGGAGCTCTATTTCTGCTCATGAAGCATCTCAAATGTTGTTCTTCACTTGGGAGCTTCCATTCTTGAATTTTCTCCAAATCAACTTCGATAGATGCGTGTTAGATGGCAGTAGGAGGAGAGGTGCAAACTTTGTTATCAGAGGCTTGGATTTTAGGGTGATTATGGTTGATAGTTGCCAAATCTTCGATACCTCGATTTCAGAGGTTGAGCTAAAGACGGCATGGGCCGGTATAGGTTATGCTCAGCGTGTGTTGCAGGCTAGTGCGATACTGTTTGAGGGGGATTCGACTATGGATATTGGTTGGGTCCAGTGTATTGTCGGCAGTGTGGGCAAGTGCGACCCATTGATTCAAGACATCTAAGCCATGGTCTATGGCGGAGGTAGCTTTCCAGGCTAAGCATATTTATAGAGAGTTCAATGAGGCTGTAGATTGGGAAGCCTCGTACATGGCCAACCACTTTGGAGACACCCTTTGGGTTGAAGAGAGGGAGTTGCTTAGTACGCTTCGGGATATGTTATATTTTAATCTTTTTTGGATGTATCCGTATTAGATATGTATAAATCTAAAAAAAAATAGATGAAAAAAATCAGGCAAAAGAAAAGTTATCCATGTAGAACTTAAACCCCTGGAAACTACAAAGTAGGACAACGGTATATGCCATAGAAAGAAAATAGAGGAGGCTTATCAAGTTCTAGTACAAACCGCATCAGAATAGATTATTCTTTTACCATGATGAAATGAAATATATGCGTATTTTCACCCCCAAAAAATAAAGAAATTGTGGCTGTAAACGATGGCGATGCCATGCTATATTACATGCAAAATCAACGGCTGAACGAACATTTGGACGAACGACGTGGATGATTATAGCTTGCTCTTCATCTTAGATCTCCTCCGCTCCATCAAAATCTTGCCTAACTTAAGCATCAAGAGATCTTGCCTATCTTAAGCCTTAAAAGATCCTCCACCAAACAAGTTACGACAGCCCTTGATCGTTTCATTTTTTTGTAGGCCGGGTCCCTCACCGCATAGCCCAGCTGTAGCCGAGCCAACCAACCTCAACACCGCCTAACCCCATCAAATCATTCATGGTGCTACGGAAGTCTATTCCCTCCACTCCTAGACAATTTCATGACATTTTGATTTCGAATTTGAGTGGCTATATATGTACTAGGGCTTTTTAAATGCAGCCGCCTTAACAAGAAAATAAAAGGAACAGAACAGAAAAGAAAAAACCAATTCCGAAAACTTCTGGACACTAGACCTTTAGCTATCTGATATGGCAAATTTGCAGTCATTTTCACATCCCATTTTGGCACGAGGCATTCCAGTCGAAGGCAGAGGGTCGAGAACGCAGCTCACCATTTTACCTTCACATAATGCCCCCCTTTCTGGGTGTTTTTAGTGAGGGTGCCTCGACAAGCTGCATGCCTGGGTAATGCTCAACCATACCTCCCTCTCATATATACCTCAGAGAGCGGCTTGCCAGTCTTAAGGCCTGAAACCTTATTGCATATTGGCACCTTTTATCATTTGAGATATAACCTGTTTTGAATCCCAAAGGTCATGAGAAAGCAAGAAAACCACATTATTTAGAATGATATGTACTCAACCGCCAAGAATGTGTGCAAAAAGCAACAATTATCAGAATCCACTTCAGCAGTAAATGATGGGAACTTATTTACAGTTAAAGTGAATTGATGCCTTGTCTAAGTTCTGAGCAGATCACGCGTCATCAGCATCACTCCCACCTACATGAGGATCATGGCTCATCCAGTAGTGACTTCCATCAGGGCCCGAAACTTTAAACCTGCTCAAGAGTAAGAGCCCAACGCGATAACTTGCACATGTTAGTAATGTCCATCAAGTATTCAATCAATAAACTTATCTGCCTTCACGCTTATTAAATTTTGAAACCCTTTTCACCCAGATCTTATTTTATTCGATGCAAACATTCATATAAATATAGATTATTTAAAGAGCACCTCTCGAGGATAAATTTTCCTTCCTTGTACTTCTGGCTCTTTTCATGGGCAGCCTCCTGGAACAAAGCACTGGGTCATTGGTAGATGCCATTAGATTACACAAGTGAAAAGTGAAAACAACCGAAAGTTGGGTCTTACATATTTCCATCCCACAATAGATCCACAACCAACACAAAATATGTCAGATACAGTGTGCATTCCCGTCATCATCGCGCGCTCCTCTTTCAGTCCAACCGTCACATTCACTCTGTCAAAGATTTGAAGAAAAGATAAATGGCATCCCAGCCATGGACTAACGAGCACACGACAGATGATGTTACAGAAAAGAAGTTCACATCCCCTTGCTGCATTGCCCAGAAGGCTCACAAGGGTTATCCTCTTGCTTGGCACCAGAGTGATCCATACACTGCTAACTGGGGAATCTTTAGCAGTGTCAGATGACTCCTAATAACCAGCTTAAGACAACAACATTGCCCAATTTCATCTTGTTGGTTATGCAATGGTAGAATGCAAATATTCCAAAAGGATGTGCTTTTGTGCTGAATTACTGAATTAACTCAATTATGAACTCCAAATACCTGCAAGCAGTGAAAAGCTAATACATGTACACTCGTAACTATTTTCTGTATGGCTGAGGACATGCCAAAAGAGAAGGCATGTTCATTTACTGTATACCAAGAATGACAAGTTATATTTATCTATTTGTAACCATTTCGTCCTGGCACATTTATATACACATATCTCATTTTATGCACCTGTTATCATTTGGAAGCTGCAACTTACGAGATGCAATGCGATCTCAGAAATCGCCAGACTGATGAAGCACTGGGTTTTAGATGAGCACAAGATAACTTTTGTTGGCAATTGAAAATGTTCATTTGAATTTGAAAAGGAACTTCAACTCACACTATATACCAGTTGAAATTCTGTGAAAGGCAGCAAATTAGGTGCTTTGAAACCATATAAGCAAACGCCATGATCATAATATCATTGAATTTATGATATTTATTTGCCAGTGGCTTAGATTTCCTTAATTGGTGAAAATGGGGAAGGTCTTGGAAGCAGTTTTGTATTTCAAAATTCAATAAAAGAAGGTAAAGCATGCCAATTCCCCCCTCTCTAAGCATTCTAAGGGTCCCACATGCATAATTGCCCTCCCAATAATAATACCGAGCCCCAATTCTTAAAATATTCACCATACTCACACCTAAGGTTTTGAAGTCTCGCCAACACGATACACTAAGCTTTGTATCACTTGGTACATATCGGTACTTATAACCAAGGTTTGCCAAACCGGTACCTGAGAGCGTATCCTCCGGTGATCGGTTCGGCACGAGACGAGTCCATACTGTGCCATTCTAAGGCGTACCAAAAATAGAAAAATGATGGGGGAGAGGGAGAAAAAGAGAGAGGAAGAGAGGGGGAGGGAAAAACCTATCGGAGATGGGGAGAGGGATTGAGGGAGAGAGTTCGAGAGAGGGAGAGATCGAGAAAGGGAGAGGGAAGGTATTCATGCAATTTTCTATATTTAGAAAGGTATACAAGCAAATAGCAACTTTGCCAAGGTATTCATGCAGTTTTGCATATTTAGGAGGGTATACAAGCAAAAAACCCTTTTTTTGATTGACCAACAAAATTTTAGATAGAGTCTTCTAAGAGTAATCCCAAAACTGAATCTCCTTTTAGATCATTGTCTCCACATCTCCAATGACCTATTTTCTCCATTTTCTGATTTTTTTAAAGAGTAAACATGGACCGTATATGAAATATTATGTGGAACTTC